>NC_044570.1:2147322-2206969 GCF_007565055.1 Rhinopithecus roxellana
CTTAATGGATTCAATTTTGGGGGTACTCAGTGAATGGTGTTTTAATATTTCCAATTCCAATTATTTCTATTCATTGTTGCCAATGTAAAGAAAAAATTGAGTTTTGTCTTTTGACACTCTCTCTTTTGCTTCTTCTTATCTCCATTCTCATCATGGTATGGGCAGATGGGCTCTCTTGTCTTCTACTTCCTGAGATTACGGCTGGGATTAATCCAGCCTTAATTCCAGAGAGTGTCCAGGTCAACCGCAAGAGGGCATACTGGAGCGTCAGCTCCGCGCCCACGAACCACCTCTCTGAGGAGCAAGGCAGCCTCCCAGTGCCTCTGACAAAGCTTCTTTCTCTTCAAGACACACCCAGGGGTAGGCCGTGGCTTCAGGGTACCGCTCGGTCTCCTGAGGACACCTGGGACCATGTGTCCACGGGGAGGACTAAGCCTGCGTCTCCTCAGAACACACCCAGAGGAGGTTGTGGCTTCTGGACACCAGGGTGACATCCACAATAAGGAGAAAGCCTCCTTCTCTTCAGGACCCGCCCAGGAGTGGACATCTCTAAGGGACACACGATGAGCTTTTTCCTCCAAACCCGCCTAGGAGAGGGCGTGGCATTAGGACAGCTAATGGCCAGGTGAGGAAACCTGAAGAAAAGACGCCATGTTTGCAGCACCCCGTAGTGAGGAAGGCAGCTACCCTGAGCCTTACTTCCCAGCCCTGGCCTTCAACGTTGACATTACAAAAGGGTCCCTAGAGTGAGGTAGTGACAATGAATCATCACAGCTACGAAAGCGTGGTTTGCAGATGATCTGGGTTTGTTTCTGGGGGAGATTCTAGGATAGACAAAGGAGAGGCGTTGATAAGCGCCACCATAACAGGCCGAGACAAGTAAAGATACCACATCCTCCATCAAAACTTTGATGCTTGCTTTAATGACTCATTTTTCATGCAACACTAAAGTAGTTGAAACAGTATAGAAAAATTTTAAGTAGGCATGTTAGAACTTGAATCATTGTTTAAGTTTAAACGTGATGGACGTCTCTTAGCAACATTTTCTTATTTATTGAGACAGTCACAGTTTAATTGTGAGTGTCTTTATAGTGGTACTGAAAATTATGTCTGTTTAATAAAGACTAATACCTATATTAACTGAGAATACTAACTAAATCAAATTGTGATATCATACCAAAATTAACTAAGAAAATTGCCCATTTTTCTCTCATTTTTCGTTTTAAATACAATTAGAACCTATTAAAGGTCACTTAGTGCTCAGCTATGAGTCTGTGTGGTGCAAATGTAACTTCTAGTGAAAACCTTGATATATAAACCAGTTTCCCAGTATGTCCTGTTTCAAGGTGAAAGGATGTTTATTGAACTTTTACAAATAACAATATTGGCATAAAAAATAACATTTTATAAGAGATTCTAAATTTCGGAGGAATAGACAGGAGGAAAAAAGTGCTGATGAAAAGAGTCAAACTCTGTAAAATCTTCAAAGAGATTTATTCTTAGCCAAATGAGTGACAAATGACCCATGTCACAGCCCTTTTCAGGAGATCCAGAGAACGTATGCCCCAGATGGTCTGGACGCAGGCTACATTTATGCATTTTAGGGAGACATGGACACCAAGCAAATGCATCTAAGATGTACTTTGGTTTGGTCAGGAAAGGGGGTCAACGTAAAGATAGCAGTGGTGCAGGGCTGGACTTTAAGTTATAGGTAGATTTAAATACATTCTAATTGGGAGTTGGTTGAAAGAGTTAGTATCTAAAGACCTGGAATCAATAGTACCTATGTAGAAATCTAGTCATTGCTGACTAGGAATGACTGGGTTACAATTCATAATAAGGAGTGCTAAGACCGAAGTTTTATCCTGATGATGAAGCCTCCACATAGCGGGCTTCAGAGACAATAAATGGAAAATATGTCTTATGAGACTTAAGGTATGTGCTGCTGTTAATGGTGGTAAACTTTTTCTAAATTTTGAAAGGGAGAAGAGTGTATAATGAAGCATGTCTGGCCCTCATTCTTATCAGGACATAAACCAGTTTTCCAATGCTGCTGGACGAAAAAGGAAGCATCCTTTTAGATGGCTGTCATGGGTGGGTGAGAGAGAGCTTAACATTTTATTTTTTGATTACAAATGTTTTAATGTTTTTACTAATGTATAATGTATTCACCTTTCATGAGCTATAGTTAACCTATGAGAAAAAAAAAAAAAAAGGATTTACTGAATCCAGAGAAATGAACATTGAAAAAATGAAGAGGTGCAAAAAAAAAAAAAAAAAAAAAAAAAAAAAAAAAAAAATCAGAGAGCCATAAATTGTCATTCTTCATCAGTTCTTTGAGTACCATGTAATCAATTCCAGTCTTGCTTGGTTTGTGGTTAGCAGTTCCATGGGCCCATCAGTTTCTCATCTAGAGTTATGGATATCATTACTCACATCCACAGTATAAACTTGAAGTTATTTAAACATTGACATCAGATGCTTGTATGCAGGGGACTCATCATAGTTGTTTCTTTGGGTCTCAGAGGCAGTTCTTTGTTGGAGACAAACATTCCGACCTGTAGTCAATGCAGATGTAGAATTTTTCAGGAAAGCATGAGATTGAAAGAATACCTACCTGTAAATTACAAAAGGTGTAAGGCGACCATGGTTAAAAATCTAATGACAGTTCATATAACAATTGATAAGGAAATGTGTTTTATTCTGTGACATACAACATTTAAAATAATGACTGGAATTATGACTCATCATATACTAGGGCATATAATGGATAGTGAGGTCTTTCACAAAGTTAAAGGAAATTCATACAGTTCAAAAAGATAACATTGTAGTAATAGAAATACAACTGAGGGCAACTGAGCGTCTTTTCTTATTTGGGGCATATTTTGTATACTGCTTATTTTAAACTGTCATATACTAGCATTTCATAGAGGATTAAACAATTTATGAATACACCACATCTTAATTTTTAGAGGCATTAATGTACTTATAGTACAATATCTCACTATTGTAGAAATGATGTTTTTAAGTAAACAAAAATATCTTTAGTTTATCTGTAAAAGCAAGAAGCTACAGGTATTAAAATTCAATTTATATTTAGTAATTAATGTTATATATTTTATTTTACTTATAAATGATCTAGATACTTAATAAATATCTTTTATGTAGTATATAGTTAAGGTTGCTTCTTTCCAGAAAGATTTTATTAGTATTTTGCAGATTTTCTGTAAAACATAATTATTATTACAATAATATTGATCAGAAGAATTATAACTTAATTAGAATCAAACTAAAAGTGTTATATTTTAAACATAATGAATATAATATCAATTTTTTCTCTGGTAACCAAATAGAATTTAAAAACTGAGTCTGTTTTTTATGTAACAGTGACAACTTTGAAGACATACTGTTTTATTAAGCCAAAAATATTACGTTACCTAAGGTTTATCCAAATAATTTGATTTGAAAAATATTTGGTCTGTTTCTACGTTTCTGCAGTGTTTGAGAAGTATGTAACTTTCCAGTGCTTTTTTTAAACCAATTTAGAATAAAGCACACTAGCCCGGGCGCGGTGCCTCAAGCCTGTAATCCCAGCACTTTGGGAGGCCGAGACGGGCAGATCACGAGGTCAGGAGATCGAGACCATCCTGGCTAACCCGGTGAAACCCCGTCTACTAAAAAAAAAAAAATACAAAAAAAAGCCGGGCGAGGTGGCGGGCGCCTGTAGTCCCAGCTACTCGGGAGGCTGAGGCAGGAGAATGGCGTAAACCCGGGAGGCGGAGCTTGCAGTGAGCTGAGCTGAGATCCGGCCACTGCACTCCAGCCCGGGAGACAGAGCAAGACTCTGTCTCAAAAAAAAAAAAAAAAAAAAAAAGAAAAGAAAAAGAATAAAGCACACTAAATGATTTTAGAAATTAATCTAACATTGCAATCCAGAGATGTGAAAATATCACGTGTAGAAAACATATACAAACAAAGTATAATAATAAAAAAATCAAAATATATACAACTACATCTAAACAGATCCAAATAGAGAACCCACAGCATTCATTCTAAAATTGTAGGCACAAATCAGGCAGGAATACTGTGGTGCTTAATTTAGGTGTTCACCTGTCAGGAATAAGGGATACTCATACAGCCGGAAAAGTGCCATTTCTAGGTATATTTGTGAGGGTGTTTCTGGACACCTTTTAATAAGATCTTCCATTGATTTAGTTATCATTTTTTTCTTGGTACCAGGAGGGAGTCTCCATTAAAATGAAGATTTCCTTGGTAGATGTTAAATTTTTCTTATAAAAGGGTAACTTCTACTCTGTTTCCAGAAATTCTCTTGTGTCTGCTGCTTCTGAAAATAATGACTTCAAAATAATCTTAATAACAAAGCAGCATATTTTGGGGGTAATGTATTATAATCTCCTATGGGCGTAATTTGTGGTGACATTCTAGTCTTTTACACTGTCTTCAAAAATTTCCGTACCATGGAGCATCCTCCTCTAGCAACAAATGAAATTCCTCGTTTTATCCTCCAGAAAATCATTTGTCATGTTTTAAGAACTATTTAGTAGTTCTCGACAAATATTGATGAGCCATTCTATTCACATTGTTGTAATTTTCAGTCGCTTAATGTCATACAAGTTTGAATCATCTTTTTATTTGCTTGCCACTTAGTGGATCTTCGTTGGTGAGTTATCTGTCTAGTTTTTTAAGCAATTTTTAAATTTGAGAATCTATTTTACTATTAAATTTCAAGATTTCCTTGTATATTTTGGGGGCAATTTTTTTGCTTCAATCTGTATTTTGCAGATATTTCTTTTCAGTGTGTGGCTTGTCTTTCTATTTACTGAATAAAATTTTTCACAAAGTATAAACTTTTAATTGAAGAAAGCTTACATTGCTAATTATTATTTCTGTTGTGAATCGGCTTTGGTGTTATATGTTAAAACTCATGATCCAACCCAAGGTCACATAGTTTCCTCTCTGTGCTTACTTCTGGAATTTGTGTCGTTTTACGTTTTAAGTCTCAAAACTACGTTAAGGAAATTTTTGTGTAAGTTGTAAAGTTTCCATATGCATTCATTTCATTTTCTGTGTTTTCCAGTTAATGGTTTCTTCATTTCTGGAAAACAAAAATAAACAAACAAAAACACACAGGACGATAGGCTCCATTTCAGTTTTTGTTTCCAAAATGCATGGCTGTCACACCAGGACCACGTGGGTACTTCAGTTCCACCGGCGACCAGGAGGGGCCCGCGAACCTGTCTTTTCAGACCCTGGGAGTGTGCCGTGTTTGGTGCCTGCAGCCTGAAAGGAAGAGAACTGTGTTCTCCTCTGCACAGACCCAAGCAACACCGCTGGCTCCTGCCCAGCTGGAGGTAGATGTAAGTAAAAACTTTCCTCTGACTGCTGAGGATCAAGGATCCAGTAGAATTTCTTTGTGTGGAAATTTTGAAATAAAAAATCCCTACCGAGTGCAGTGGCTCAAGCCTGTAATTCCAGCAATTTGGGAGGTTGAGGCTGGTGGATCACGAAGTCAGAAAATCGAGAACATCCTGGCTAACCCGGTGAAACATGGTCTCTACTAAAAATCAAAAAAAAAAAAAAAAAAAAAAAAAAAAAAAAAAAAAAAAAAAAAAAGAAAAAGAAAAAGAAAATTAGCCAGGCGTGGTGGCAGGTGCCCCCAGTCCCAGCTACGTAGGAGGCTGAGGCGGGAAATGGCATGAACCCGGGAAACGGAGCTTGCAGTGAGCCAGACTGCACCACTGCACCCCAGCCAAGGCGACAGAGCGAGACTCCGTCTCCAGAAAAAAACAACCAACCAACCAAACAAAAACCCTTGGTTTCCAGTGCTCCCCAAGGTCCTTCCTTACACCGAAGCCTTGGTGGCCACAATGCAAGGTCAACACCATGGCGTTCTGACACAAAAGTAACATTCTTCATAAAATTATAACATCCATAATACTCATATAATGTTGGTAAATTAATATAACGCCCATAATGCAGATGTAACAGCCATAATACAAATGTAAAACCTGTGATACTAACCTATTATAATACAACCGCAACATTCGTAACAGCAATAAAACACTCATAATAACAGTGTATTACCTGCGGTACAAATGTAGCACTCACAACACCAATATATGATCCACAATACAAACAAAACATCAGTAAAACTCATGTTCTACCTGTAATGCTCTTCTGACACCTGTGATACAACTGCAACACTCATAATGCCAATATACCATTCATAATTCCAACATAACATCCAAAATTCAATTATACCTACTGTAATACTGACATAATGTGTGTAAAACTGATGTAACTCTGGTAAAACTAATGTAACACTCATAATATTAATATAACTTGTGTGATACAAATAGAACAACCATAACACTAATGTATGACTCATAATTACTGATGCAACATCCATCATACAGATGTAATACCTGTAATACTGACACAAAATTTCTACTCTTACCAATGAACTTGGTTTGACAGGTTGCACTGAACTGGATTTTGGTTGCTTTGGGTCTGTATAATGAAGTTTCATGTTGTTATTCTGTATTAGTGACATGGCATTGACATGGTTATTTTTATCAAAAATTATTTTACTTTCTAGTAATTTTGTAGTTCTAGGAAACTTGCAATAACTATTAATATATTTGATCCTTTTTCCAGATTTCCTAGTGGTTATTGTTGTGCCAGATTTGCATTTTCATGCAAAATCTCACAATGTGTTTTACCAAAAGAGGGAACACTCCGCCACATTACCATCACATAACTACCAAATCAGGAAATATACAGTTTCTATATGAAAATTCAATCCACATAGCCTATTTCACTTTAATACCTACATCAGTGAGGAGAAAAATGTCTTTCTATGCAGGCCCAATTGTTATTTTCTGGAACTATTCCTGAGAATCCATCTCAGTTTTTACAACCTTGACAGTTGTAAAGAGCAACAATAACTCTAAGCTGGGTCTGTCCAGCATTTTCTCCTGAACAGATACAGACCCTACGTTCTTGACTGGCACACCAGCGCTTCTTGCTGTACTCCATTCAGTGCAGCCAACCTAGAGGATTACAGATTCATCCTGCCACCACTGGTTATCTCAGTTGGTAGTGGCAAAAGATTCATTTACAAACACAGATTTTATATTGTCACTCTCCTGATTTAATTTTGCAAATGGTTTCCCACTGACCTTAGAACAAGGACCACGGTACTCACCATGACTGAAGACACCAAGCGCTCCTGCCTTTTGTTCTCTCCCATTCAGTCCACTCAACTGTCTGCAGTCTCTTCTGCTCCCACTTGGGAGGACACAGGTTCTTGGATATCACAGGGATTTCATGTGCATTTCCTCAATCCATACACCCAGTGTCCACCCTTATCTACAAGGTTTTGTGTAACTTAAATTCTTAAAGTCACAGCAGTTGTAATATCTAACTGTAGAAAAGTTCATAGTGTGTTGTGCCTAAAGATAAAGAAGTAGTTCATTATTTGCAACATCATTGATCAGCTCACTCTCAATGTACAAACCAAGGAAACAGCAGTAAATAAAATGAAAGTCCATGTTTTGAATAATTATTAAAGAAAACTGTCTCAGTGCTGAAGACAAGTGACACAATTGATTATTGATATTACACAAAAATTTATTGGACAGACTATTTCTTCACTATATTCTCTAACCGTGTGTTATTAATTACAAGATATTTTAGGTTTAACCACTCATATTTAGGTAGTCCACAAACCTTATTCCTCCTGGACATGGGACAAGAACTCAGAAACCACTTTAGAGCAAAACTATAAGATTAGTAACAAAAACAGATGTGAAATATACAAACACCCACTTGCCACATTTTTGGTTACTGGGATTTAAATAATAAGGAAGGATAGAAGAGGTTCAATCCTTAATAGGGCCCAGAGTTCAGCCTTTTCAAAGCCATGACTGTGACACCATTTTGGGAGTTTTGCAGTTTCTGGCATTTTTAAGCTTCTGGATGCCACTGTATTCCCAAGTGGTGTGGAAAGAAAAGCTTTTGCTATGCCTGATTCAGGCAAAGGCCTGCAGGAAGATAGCAATTATGCTGTCACCAGGGCTTTCTCACCTTATCATAGCCAATGCACCTAGTGCGGTGAAGTGGCTGGACTCAACAGTCACTCACTCAGGCACCTGTCTCTACTCTGGTCCTGTCCCACCCATAGCAAAAATTGAATCTGAGCACATAGTTTGAGTTAATTGCAACCTGTCAAAATGAGAGATGAAATTAGCCCAGCAGGCCCAAGAGACATTTTGGCAAAGGTGCCACCATCAACTGAGATTGATCACAAGGGACCAGTAGATTATTCATATTATTTGGATCAAAGAGAGGTAAAGCTGCATTTCTCCTTACACTGTGGTTGGCAGCATGCGTCTGGCTGTGTTTCGATTTGTGGTGTTTTCCAGTCATTAGCATTTCTTGAGGCTGCACCATTTTGGAGCACACATGATTAACAACATATTTTATTTTATTCTACATTTTCACTTACATATGCTTTGTTTTGAATGCTTTTGTCTATCATTGGCTGGCCTCTACAAGAGAAAATAAAGATATGTTAGCATTTTAGAAACGTTCGGGAAAAAAAATTAGGAAAGAAAAGCTCTGCTTTTAAATCTTCTGAAAGTTGCTTGAGTAGGAAGAGAGAAAGCCTGCAATAGGTTTGGAAAAATGAAACAATAACTGTTCACCACTGTCAGGACCTTCCGTAAAAGAAACAGCAATTGGTTCACAAGTCCTCCTGAGATTTGGAGAGTAAGGTGATTTTTGTTTATTTACGACTATTGTCAGCTAACTCCTGAAGTATTTGTAAGGCTGCACACCACTGCAGTAGTTGATGAGAATAAATAACTCCTTTTGATCGTTGCTATAAAATTCATAGAATTTAATTGTTTACTGTACAAATCGTCTTTAAAGCCTTAAACTTCAGACAGGCTCTAGAGTTTCCAAACTTATTGGATCATAGTGATTCTGCCACTGCACATATTGAATAGTTGAAGGACAGATACATGGTGCCCTGTAGTCCACTGTCACACTTTTCCAAGAACCTGTATTATTTTACTTTTGATTTCTCTGGTCTTTTCACCTGAAGTAACACTTGCAGGAAAATCATACCAGTGAACCCTTCTTTTTAAGGCAGCATTTGCACCATTCTGTGACTTTTTTATGCAAGAGCTCACATTTAAAGGTATGACAGTAAAAAACTATTCACTCTGACATTTAATTACTTGCTCTCCATATGTCGTTTATCTTATTTGATTGTTTAATTTCTCCTTTGATCTTCAAGAAAAATTTGTTAATTTCTCAAAACTTCCTTTTTCTGTATTTTTTTATGTTATAATTAGTTTTGGGGACCTCAATGAATATTCAAAACTTAAAGTAGCCTATTTTGTATAATATTAACTTGTTTAAATAATCTAAAGTTTAAGCTCAACGATATAAAACTACTCTGCTCCTGTACTTTCTATTCTTCTCAATGTATATTATTGTTTCAGATTATGTCTCTACACACTGAGTGTCCATTAAATTAGATGTGTGTATTTTTTGTGTAATAGCTGACTACAATAACTGTAATGGTAATAATTACCTTTGCTAGGTAATAGTAATAGCTTAGTAGCTTTGTTTTTGGGGGGAGCGTTAGACACACATTTCTGTAGTTTCTTTTTATCTAGACTTTTTTTGTTTGCGTATTATTTTTAAAGTTGTAACTTTTCTTCATTTCTCCAAGGCGTTTTCTTCATTATTGATAGCTTAGTATCATTTCAATAACATTTTGTATAAGAGCAATATACAAGCTAGTATTAGAAAAATACTGAATATGTATTAACAGATTGTCAATTATATGATATAACTGCATTGTTTTCTCTCAGGACCTTAAATGTTTGTGATCAATGCCTGGCATTTTCAACCAAGAGTGACTTCTGAGTTTGGAAAACAGAAATAAATATAATTAATCAATTCATCATTTATCCTCTAGAAAGACTAGAATAAATACAATAAATTAGCACATAAGGGCTGTTTTACTCCTTCCAGAATTGGGAATCAGGTCCTCAACCTGAACATATGGATTTCAGTTTTGAAGGCTTCACCTGTGTCTGGGAGGCAGTATGGCAATTGAAACAATTTACAATTATAAAGTTGTCTCTCTTGATTAAGTGTTTGCTTGGTTGATATGAAATATTATTTTCCTGGCTGTATAGAATTTTGATTGGTTTGAGGTCTCTTTGAATGCTTTGAGCCTGCCTGTTCTGCAATTTGGGGGTCAGTTTTATTTGTGAAGTGCTATTTTTTCTCCTCTCAGAGTTTACTTTTATTTAGGAGATCTACATTTTTGTCACATGAAAATGTTGCTTCAAATGCTGACATTAAATGTTACATTTTGAATTTCGGTTTATAGACATTACTTTTTCTTGTTTTAGTGGTTATAGCATAAAGTTTTTTGTTTTCTTTGTATTCATTGATAGTCAATTTCATATAAAAATGAGACAAAATTCTCTATTGTGAGTACACCTTGGTTTCAAGTGAAACAAGCATACAATAATTTGTCTCCAAAGTGACTTTGAAGTAAATATCTAAATAAAACAATATGGGAATAATCATGTAAGCATGCATCAAGATCGACAAGTGTGGTGATCCCCACCAGAAGCCTGCTCAAATTGTTTGTTAAACATCCAGGTTACTGCAGCTAGAGCAGAGTGTGGAAGGGAAAGAGTTGTAGACAATGAGCTCATAGAGGTAACAGAAAGTCCATGTGACTGGCTAGGGTTTCTATAGTTCAGTAGTTTTTAACTAACTTTACCCTGGGCCTTGTTCATGACTGGAAGTGGAGTTGGTAAGGTTGTTACTAGCATCTAGCCCTGAGAGGCTAGAAATGCTGCTAAATATCTTAAAATCTAGAGTCTCAGTCCTCTCTTTGAGAAATTAACAGTGATAAACCATCTTTCCAGAAAAAAATTTACAAAAAATCCCACACTTTGATTTTATATATATAATATATTTATTATTATATATTATTATTATTATTATACTTTAAGTTCTAGGGTACATGGGCCCAACGTGCAGGTTTGTTATGTATGTATACTTGTGCCATGTTGGTGTGTTGCACCTATCAACTCGTCAGCACCCATCAACTCGTCATTTACATCAGGTATAACTCCCAATACCATCCCTCCCCCCTCCCTGCTCCCCATAATAGGCTCCAGTGTGTGATGTTACCCTTCCAGAGTCCAAGTGATCTCATTTTTCAATTCCCACCTATGAGTGAGAACACGGTGTTTGGTTTTCTGTTCTTGTGATAGTTTGCTGAGAATGATGGTTTCCAGTTGCATCCAAGTCCCTGCAAATGATACAAACTCATCTTTTTTATGGTTGCATAGTATTCCACAGTGTGTATGTGCCACATTTTCTAAATCTCGTCTGTCACTGATGGACATTTGGGTTGATTCTAAGTCTTTGCTATTGTGATTTTATATTTTCAATATTACTTAAGTCAGTCTTTGGTTTCTGTAAATCAGAAGAATTTTAAGAACATTTTGTAAAGTTCAGTTGATTCCAGTTGTGGTGTGTGTTGGCAAAGTGAAGTCAGTTCAGTTAATTTATGATTAGAAAGTAAACCAAACATTTCTTTTTCTCTTCTATTCTTTCCCATTCCTTTTTAAATATTTCCATAAAACACTAACATCACAAAATAAAACACTGAGCAGCCTCTATTTTTGGAGTGCCAATAAAGAAAACACAATGAATGGCTTTTGGAATAGAACTAAGCTTGACTACAGCAGGAAGGCATATAGAAAAGACATGCACACATGTGGATTGATGCACTACATTATGCATACACATTGGGCATAATATTTGTCCTAAGGCAAATATTAAATGTGTCTTATGACATAAAATTTGCTACGGCATTTTAATAAGCAAGCCAAATGAAAATAAAGATTTCAGGGATTATAGTCGGTGTTAGAGAAGTCTTACTTTTGCTAAAGTTGTTGAGTAGAATTAATACTCAAGTATCTTCTACTGTTTTAAAATTGTATTTGATAGAAGACTTTAGTAGTGGGAATCTTTGATCACAATTACTGATGCTCCGTCATGTTCTAAACTAACCAGAAATAAATACATTCACAAAAATTTACATTAGCCAATGAGAAAATAAAGCAAGTCAATGAGGAAGCAGCTGTAATAGAAAAATATATGTGGAAATGTTAAGATAAATCCAAAAAGGAGGGAATTCATACAGTGTCAAATCTTTCATATTTGATTAAAATATTCGTTTGTGAACTTTAGCAGCTAGCAACTACATGGTAGTTAACATTGGCTTGGAGGCTAGGCCCTTCCCACCAATTTACATTTTTCTGCCTGATTTATATTTGCTAAAAACTGAAAGATTGTGCCCACCAGATTAAGGTGAATCTGCCTTCCCCAGCTCACTGCTTGAAAGATTAATTGTTTTGGGGAAAATACCCAGGTTAGTACCATGTATACTTCAACAAATGAAGTCGACACTCAGTGTAACCATCACAAATCCACCCCTTGACAACTTCAACCTATACACATCTCTTAAGATCATACCTAATCTTCAAGTAAATACAATGATAACATCATAATTACACCTAATGTAATACAACTATCTTTACTACAATCAGTAATTCACCAATCCAAAACCCAAACACTATTATGTGAAGTTAACAATACTCTAATGCTGATTTGTCATCAACAAATCTTATGTCACATGGTAAAGAAAAAGAAAGGATGAATATATTATTACATGAGTATATACATACAAACTTTTTTTTTCACAAAAGTAGGAACTACTTAGGACAATTAAAGTCCTCATTTCTGTAGCTGGTCACGAGTCTGTAACTGGTGTTGACGTCTACCTTCTTCTACCAAGCCTTGTGTGTTCCCTTTGCTTTCAGCAAGCACCTCAGCAAGGATCCTGAATCCCTTTCCTTCCTTCCCTCCTTCTTTCTTGCTTCTTTCCTTCCTTCCTTCTTTTTCCTTCTTTTCCTTTTTTCCTTTTCATTCATTTCCTTTTTTAATTTCCTTCTCTTTTCTTTCTGTTCTTTTCATTTTCTCTTTCTTCCTTTGTTCGTCTCTCTTTTTTCTGTCCTTTTCTTCTTCCTTCATTCCTCTCTTTTTTATTTTCTTTGCTTTCCTTTCCTTCTCATTTCAGTTCTTTCCTTTTCTTCTTTCCTTCCTTCCTTCTAGTCTTCCTCTCTCTTTTCTTTCCTTTCCTTTTCTTTCTGTTCTTTTCTTTTTTCTTTCCTTCCTCACTAGGTACCTGGTCACATGGCTGTAACTGGTGTTGATGTCTGCCTTCTTCTATCAAGCTTTGTGTGTTCCTCTGCCTTCAACAAGCACCTCAGCAGGGATTTCTTATCCTTCCTTCCTTACATGCATCCTTCCTTCCTTTCTTTCCATTCCTTTCTTTTTCATTTATTTTCTTTCCTTCTTTTTTCTGTTGTTATTTTCCTCTATCCTTCCTTTCCTCTTTCTTTCTTTCCTTTTAATTTTTCTCTTTTCTTCTTTCATTACTTCCTTTATCCTTTCTCATTTATTTCATTTTCTCTTCTTTCTATTCTATCTCTTCTTCTTTCCTTCCTTTTATCCTCTCTCTTTTACTTCTTTTTCTTTTCTTTCTTTCCTTCTCACTTCTGTTCCTTCCTTTTCTTCTTTCTTTCTTCCCTCTATTCTTCCTCTCTTTTCTTTCCTTTTATTTTTTCTTTTTTTCTTTTTTCTTTCCTTCCTCACTCTCTCTTTCTTGTCTCTTCATTTCTCTTCTCTTTCCTTCTCTGCTCTTCTCTTCTCTTCTCTCTTTCCTTTCCTTGCTTTCCTTTCTTTCTTTCCTTCTCACTTCTGTTGTTTCCTTTTCTTCATTCCTTTCTTCCTTCTATACTTCCTCTCTTTTCTTTCCTTTTATTTTCTTTCTGTTCTTTTCTTTTTTCTTTCCTTCCTCACTCCCTCTTTTCTCTTCACTTCTCTTCTCTTCTTTCTTTTCCTTTCCTTTTATTTACTTTCTTTTCTTTTCTTATCTTTCTTTTCTTTTCTTTTCTTTCGGTTATTTTCTTTCCCCCATCTCCCTCTCCTCTTTCTTCCTTCCTTCCTTCCTTTTCTCCCTTTCTTCTCTTTCTTTCTTTCTCTTTCTTTCTTTCTTTCTTTTCTTTCTTTCTTTCTTTCTTTCTTTCTTCTTTCTTTCTTTCTTTCTTTCTTCTCTTCCTTTCTTCTCTTCTCTCTCTCTCTTCCTTCCTTCCTCCCTCCCTTCCTTCCTTCCTTCTGTCCTTCCTTGCCTTCTAAGCCTTTCGTTCTGGAAGGGTAAACCAAAACTTAATTCACTGGAGAGTGGATAATTTACAGTATGCCAAATTAGGCTGTTGTAGTTTTCCACTGACTTTAATCTCAGGGCATTAATAAAACTGACAGGGACCCTATGGATCTCCTGTGTTCTATGCCTTACTCTTCATACCTCTTTTGGTAGTAGTAATCTGATTTTATCTTGAAGCACCGGTGAATCACCACAAGCACAACACTCCACACCCTTAGACTATGTGCCTGAATTGTAGGAGTACACAAAATACCAAGGGGGACAATCTCACTGTCATTTAATGGATTTGTCATTGGTGTCCTGGTGGCAGCATTTCTCTTCTGAAACTAAGACCTCTACCAGGGGAACATAATGTCATGGAAACAGGAAGCAACATTTTGCAGTGGATCACTAGGGGTAATGATGGGTGGAGGACATTTTCACTTTTACTATGATTCTGTACCATTAATTCTGGCTATGGCGAAAGCACTATTGAGGAGCATTGATCAGAACATATGTTACTTCTGGAGAACTTTGCTCCGGGTTGCAAAGTCTTGTCACATAGTGTGGTATTTGTAATTTAACTTAAAAGGCATTTACCATTCTATTAATCCAGCTGCTTTAGGATGATGGGAAACATGATAGACCAGTGAATTCATAAGCAAGTGCCCACTGCCACCTTCTTTATCCATAAGGTGAGTGCCTTGGTCTGAGGAATGCTGTGTGGAATGCTATGATGGTGGATGAGGTATCTAGTGAGTCCAAGAGATAGTTTTGGTCAGAAACATTGCATGCGAGAGGCGAACCACATCCAGTGTAAGCGCCCTGAGAAATGGTGCCATATCGATAGATCAGTGTTGGTCTCTGTTGCTGGCAAATTGGGCACTCAGCAGTGGGGCATAGCCAGGTTAGTTCTTGGTAAGTAAAAGTCCATTTCACTGAAGTCATGCCTATATGCTCCTTCCATATGGGCCCTTTGATTATGGGTCCACGTTGGGGATGCATACAGGAGTGATCGAGAGAGATTGAGTGGTATCCAGAGGATGGTATTCTACCATTTGCTTACTTGTGAATTTCTCTCTTCTGGGGTCACCATTGTTTAGCACTCACAGGAAATATAATATCCTCGCAGTTTTTGACCACTCAGAGAGACCCATCTATATAAGTCTCTCTCAAACTACTTTGCCACCTATTTACTGATAATGCTTTTCTGAGTTCCTGATCATCCAACCAAACCACGGCTATGGCCCATGGAACAAGTATATCATCGCATGTCTTGCCATTTCCCCTTGAAGTTCGTCCACTGAGAAGATGTCCCTTCACCGCTGTCCTTCAGGGATATTCAGAAAAAGTTTTAATACTGCAGCCGTTCATTTTTGGGTGGTGGCTGCATGTATTGTGCACAAACCATCTTGAGCAGGCTATAGTCTTCTCTTATTCTGTCCAACTGATCATAAGACATCCAAGAGACTCAGTGCAGGTTGGAGGAGTAGAAGGCAAAGGTGGCAGGATTGGAGACCATGGACACTTGACCACTACACATGGAAAACTTACTTGTGCCTTTCAAGACGGCTGTGAGACTGACGACATATATACCACTTCCCTTTCATGATGAACTACGCTATGGACAACCCACTTTATGGCAGCTGGGTCAGAAAGCACCCAGTTGTGGTAGGTATTTCAGTTTTGTGACTTGATGACCTACAGACAAGCGTCCAGTAAACCAAACCCAGTAACAGACCAAGAGCTTTCTCAAATAGGAGTGCTCATATCTCAGAATGGACAGGGCCTTGCTTCAAAATCCTAGAGACCATGCGTTTTGGATTCCGTGGGAACCGGCATTAGACTAAGAGCACCCTTATCTACCACTGACACCTCAGTTCACCATTAGATCTTCTGAGTATTGGCCCATGTCAGAAAAGGTTGCCTGGACCTGCTGCAGAACTTTCTATGTTCTGGACACTACTAAGTCCTGGTAGCCTCTTAAGCACTCAATATGGGGGAGAGTAAAAACCCCACATAAGACTGTGTTTTCCTCAATACCAAAGAACCCACTAGACATTGTCACCCATTTTTTTTTGTTTGTATGAGGGCCAAATACGCAAATTGTCTTTACTTGAAGGAATGATGTCAACAGCTGACTCCAAGAAATTTTACCAAAGTAGAAGGTCTCTGAATCTTAGTCAGATTTCTTTACTGATGGTATAAACATGCCTCACAGTAATCAGTGGGTTGCTGCTTCTTGCTCATGGATCAAATCTCAAATATCATCAATGCAATGGAAACATGGACAAGTGTATATGCTAGCAGCAGCCAAAAGTATCAAGTACTCTTATAATAAGACACAAAGGAGAGAGTTGGCCTACCTTGAGGGTAGGAGAGTCGAGGTATATTGTGGTATGTCAGGTGAAGGCAACTTGCCTTCGGTGGGTCTCATGGACAAGGAAGAAGAAAAAGTGTTGGCCAAGTCAGATGTGCATACCAGATACCGGAGGAGATTATTAATTGCTCAAGCAATAAAACCACATTTGGTAGCGCTGCAATTCGAGTCACCACACGGTCAAGCTTACAAATCACCTGTCATCTCCAAGATCCACTTGTCTTCTGCACAGATTAAATGGGATGAGTGGCATTCAGAGTGCTGGTAATGACCAACTCGGTCTGTCAAGTCCTTAACTGTGGGAATAACATGCAGTCTCTCTGGGGCTGTGATACTGTTTTTGATCTACTGTATTTCAGGTAGAGGCAGCATAATGGCTTCCATTTGACTTTTCACATTCTAGTAACTTCACCTACAGGTCAGGAGCAAATGTGCGGTTCTGCAGCAGGCACTGTGTCCAGGTAATAAATTCTGAGCACAAGAAATGACTGTAATGCCACCTATAGTGATTTCGGGTACCAGATATTTTTTGAATCTTCTTCGTCTTCTCTTTCGTCTTCTCTTGTTCTTCTCCTCTTCTCTTCCTCCTCTTCCACTCCTTTCTCTTCCTCCTCCTTCCACTACTACTCTTCTTCGTCTTCTGCTTTCTTCTTTCTCTTCGTCTTCTATCTTCTTCTTCTTCTTCTCTTCTTCTTCTTGCTTCTCTTCTTCGTCTTCTTCTTCTTCGTCTTTCTTCTTCTCTTTCCCTTTCCTCTTCCCTCTTCCGTCTCCTCCTTCTTCCCGCTCCTCTTCCCCCTCTCTTCCTTCTTTTCCCCATTCTTCCCCCCTTCTCTCTTCCTTTCCCCTTCCTCCTCTTCTTCACTCCCCCCCTCCTCCTCCCCCTCTCTCGTCTTTCTTCTTCCTCTTCTCCTCCTCCTCCTGCTGGCTCGCTTCTTCGTTTCCTCTTCTTCCTTATCGTTCGTTAATCTGATTTCTTCCTTCTTTTTCCTCCGGATCAATCAAAGCCCGCCTCAGCAAGTGCGATCGTCCCGTAGCACAGGCCTCCTCTCCTCCCCTCCTCTTCCCGTTTCTTCGTCTTTTCGTCATTCGTCTTTCGTCTTCTTCCTTCTTCTTCTTCTTCTCGTCTCTTCTTCGTCTCTTTCTCTTCTTCTGTTCTGCTTCTTCTTATTCTTCTGCTTCTTCTTCTTCTTCTTCTTCTTTCTTCTTCTTCTTCTTCTTCTTCTCTTCTTCTTCTCTTCTTCTTCTTCTTCGTTGTTTGTTTTTACTTACTCACACACCCATCATTATATGGAGATCTGGTTATTTCTGGTATTTTGCAGCTACATAACAGTTCGATGTGCTCTAATTTGTGCCATCCACATCTAAGATGCATTGATATGTAAGTTGTATTCAGTTTCACAAAATAGAGAAGCATTTCCAGTTCTCACAGGTGTTTTAAATACACTCCCTAAGTGACTTCATCTCACAATTAAATAAATATAAAACAATCATCACTAATTAATGAGAGAAAAAATATTTATGTGAAGATTATACTTGTTACTTTTCAGATCAATATTTCTTATGAAGGGCTCAATTTAAACTGAGAAAATGCTAAAGTTCTATTTATATAAATTTCTGATGACTGTGTTTTGAATACACTTATTTTAAGTACAAAGGTTTTTTAATCAGTAAACTCACAATGGTTAAAGTGAAGTGTATATTAGTCCATGAAAATTTAATGCTTTACCATATTATATAACTTTTTCAAAGAAACCTGTTACAAAAGCAATGCCATTAAAAATCCTGACTTAAGGTATCTCTAGTTAATGACCTGTATATTGGATCACATTGCTGATGATATAAAAGTTTAAAGTGCTCTTTCAAAATTGCTGTGTTAGCCTGAAAAAATGAACTTTCCAGCCTGATTAGAAGAATAATGGACAGAATCATCATTTTTTGTAGCATGAGTATATTTCTTCTTCTCTCAGGTTGAGAAACAGTCAGTTACTAGGAATATCTGCCCCCAGTTGGACTCTGCTCACAAAAATGACTTGTGGGACTCAAAGAAGCTGGCACTACTAGTCACATAAATTGTGTGATCAAGCAACTGTACATAATCTGAGTCATCAGAAACAGTATTTCTAACAATTGAAAACAACACGTGGTGATGTAGACAATGACTGTTCAAAGATGAGAAACAAAAGTGTGAGGTAACTTTTAATTATTTATTTGTTTTTAATATACTGATACCAGGTAATGTTTTTCTTCCTGACATTACTCTACTTTCATGAGATTTTTTCAGGACTGCATTTTGATGATATGGTTAGAATATCTGAGATACTACGACTGGCACATTTGTCGTGCTCACTATCTAATAACTTGAAATTTTACTTGACAATGTTCACTAATTTTTCTTTGCTTTCAAAGCACAATTGATAACATCACGTTTGTATGACATGGTAGATGCAATTCAGAATTTCAAGAGTAAGAACTATTTATTTTTAATAAGTGTGTTCTCATCTTGTACGTAAAGTATACCGTTGTTTTTTAACTTTTATCCTATCTGTGTTATACAAGTTGTGTATTTTGTAGGATTATCTGGGTATTTTTCTCAAATTAGTTATTTTTCTGTTAAAGGAAAAATTATTTTCAGGTAATGTGACATAGACCTCTTATCTACATTATTTCACAGTTACAATAAGTCTGTTAAAGTTATAAAATCACCTGGTCAAAAATAAAAAGTGTTTGGTTGATAATAAGACAAAAAAATGTTAGGCTTTATTGACAGACCACATATTAAAGATGTAGCAATTAAGTAAGTGAATATAGAAAACTTGAATTTTGGAAAATATTTGTAGTCAAACTGTTTATCCTTCCTTTACTTTTTTGGGTAGATATTGATAAATGCTAAAGAAATAAATTAGAATACTTTAATTGTAGTAAACAGTTCTGAAATTTCTACATTTCTTTTCCTCAGTGGTCAGAAAGTATTTGGCTTTCAAACAGCATCTCAGCACCTATCATATTTAGTCCTATTCCTTCTGCTCCTCCTCCTCCTCCTCCGCTTCCTCCTCCGCCTCCTTGTCTTCCTCCTCGTCCTCCTCCTCCTCCTTCTTCTTCTTTCTTCTTCCTTCTTCTTCTGCCTTTCTAGATTTGGTAGATCACACTATGCAGACATCACAATCTGGATAGAGTTCCTTTTAGTAGAGTCTACTTATGGGATGTCCACTCTTGGCTTCGAGGTCCAGTAGTGGTTTGGTTAAAAGCCACTACTAGACCTAAAGCCAGAATTTAAGTCCTCATCCTGTAGCTGTTTTTTACCTTCGGGTTTGGAACTTAAAACAGATAGAGATGGAAGATGGTACTGGCAAGAAGCAAATGAGGTAGACAGAATGGAACATTCCAATTAAGGCCCCACCATTGTGCTTTACTGCTTGTGTTTTATGTTGTCTCTGTCTTTCACTGTGGCATACATGTCTGCCTAGTTACTTTTTCTATGGGTGAACTTCATCAGGACATGAAGCAGATATATTTTATTTCTGTATCAACAACCTCAGATGCAAACCAAAGCATAGAGACATGTTGCATATGTATAAAACAACTATATTTTGCTCTCTAGCTACAAGGAAATTGTGACATTTGGAGCTTCTGTGTATGCTCTCAATCCTTCAACAGCTGCTCTTAATAGCCATATTTATTGATTGGTAATAATTCTCAATACATCACATAATTATATAATATAAACTGCAAAAATGCATTATACAGAGAAGAAAACACTGAATTTTATGAGAACAAATAAATTAGTTTCCGTGTGGTATTTATAGAAGAGCACTGATTCGTTTCTTATCCTGTCTACTTGACAAGATTATAGTCTCTTTTATTACCTGTGATGTATGTTATTATTTTATTATTTCTAATGATAACTTTTCTGTATACTCTTCCTGTGAAATAAACACTAACACTAAACATTAAAAACAAGAAGTTCTTTGTAAACACTATGAACAATTGCATATCATTTTATTAACTCAGTTTTGGCATAAATTTCATTCAACTACATTCATCATACTTTTAAAGTCAGATGAATGCATCACTGTCTTTCAACCTCTAGAATAAGTTTCATCCTCACAATGATGTATTTTCATATTATCATAAATTTGAAGACAAACTAACATCAAACAAGACAGAAGATTGAAAAAAATACAATTATGTTATACTAAGACAACTTCACATCATCTTTTTGATTTAGCTGTTTCTGACTACAATTCTATGTGTCGAAAATTTTTGGAAACATCTCAGGTAAGTTATGGGTGAGTTATCATTTCATTTTTATAAAATCATCTCTATACAAGCCAAAATTTTAAAATGTATCTTAAAATCCATAATGAATTTGATGTTAAATATTTAAACAATAGCAATATTATAGTGGTCTTTCCTGGTAATTTCTACTATTCTTATCCCAATAGAAAGAGGTTAAAATTGTCACAGCAAAGACAGGCCATGTATACTTTCATCTCTTAAGGCATAATTAACTTCTTATTATAAGAAAATTTATACTCTCTGTATAAACAGAACATGAAAATATGGCCATTTTCTTGATTTAACAGTTCTCTAATGAAGCAAATCGCAAGGATATCATTTCATTTGTGTAAATGCTTCAGTGTATCTGAAGTTTTTCCTTAAAAATTTGACTATGGTGTTGTCATCACACATAATAAAAATCATTGTATAAGCTTGGGGAACATGGCAAAACCATGTCTCCACAAAAAATGCAAAAATATGTTCAAGTGTGGTGGTTTGAGCCTGTAGTGTCAGCCACTTGGTAAGGTAAAATGCCATTTTATTCAGTGACTTTCGGTGTTCAGTTAAAGTTCCTTCATTACAGTTTTCAAATTAGATTACTCCATCAATGATGTCCTTTAGTTTCTAAAGTAATGCTTTCCATGAGATTATGTATAATAATCATCGCAAAGATCAGCATTACTCATCATCAAATAAGCATCTTTTCTTAACAAATGAACATTTTCGTCACTGACAAGAAAGTACCCCTTTCTAGCCTTGAATGAAAAAATATATATGAAATACTTATAGATATATATATAGTGTATAGCTTTATATATGTGTATGTGTATACATATGCATATATATGTGCATATATATATATTTTATATATATGTATATTTTCAAACTTGTAATCATATAGATATTTAGCATCATACAAAAGTCACCAACCACACTAGGACCTTCTTTAGATTTGAAAAATTCAATTAGGCCAGGCACTTTCCTTCACACTGGTAGTCTTAGCACTTTGGGGAGCCAAAGTAGGCAGATTACTTGATTTCAGGAGTTCAAAACCAGCCTGAGCAACTTGATGATATCTATTAAGATGCACCAAGTCAATTGAGTGTAATTGTCTGCACCAGTATTCCCTGCTACCTGGGACACTGAGGTGAAAATCTTTCCTGAGCTGTGATTGGGTTGCTGTACTCCAACCTTAGCAGTGAAGAGAAGAGCTGCCCTGCCCCACCCTTACACACACACACAAAGGGTAATAGCATCTTGATTTTTTTGCTTTGTTATGCTCATTTTATCAAAGCCTAATTTGTGGCATGCATGAAAATAGAACACTGTCACACAACTTTTTACTATATACTCTAGTATATAGCTTTTTCTAGTTCTTAAAACAAGCTGCACCACTTCATAAGAATTTATTTTTCTTTCAAGAAGGTACATCTTAGATATCGCAGAGGTAGAAAGAACACAAGATCTTCTGATTTCTGGGCTGCCTTGTGTTTCACTCATAGCAGCTCCCTTCCCTGTATTAGTGTATCACTTAGATTTCTTTTAAATGTCTGTAGTACATCTGTAATGCAGTGACTGCCCATTATATCTCTCAGTACAAGTTTCTAGATTCCATAGCTAAACTGTAAACCTAGGCTTGCATGTGTAACTTGCTTATGTAATTCTTATTTACCTATTTCAGTTCCATAGCCTTATTGGTGACTAACGCTCCTTTTTCCTTGGTCAACAAGATAATTTCATTTCCTTGATCTACTCAAAACAATTTTTTTCTGAAATCTAGTGAACATTTCTGTTCTTGTTCATTCAAATTCTTATAACACTATGAGTTTCTGTCTTTGAATCTTTCACTCAATAATTTACGTGTTCATGCATCTATGTGTGATTGCTTCCAAACTATTGGCACCAGGAACCATGTTTGTGAAAGACAATTTTCTATTGTCTTCACAGAAAAACCAAACCATACAAAACAAAAATGTAAAGAATATATATTTATAGTCTATTTCTTTAATAATCCCTTTTGGTACAAATGTGAAAAATCTGTTAACACTTTAAATGTGGAACCTAACAAGCATCAAAATCTTCTTGGTTCTTTGGAACAGTACATCCAATGAAAGGGACAAATCCACATTGCTAGTAAAATGTGATAGAAGGTATGCTTTGTTCAGTTTTCAGAAAAAAAAAAAGATGTCATTGAAAAGAACCAGAAGACACTAGAATTGTTTGTGCTCATCCACGAAATGAACTTCTGGTTTCTCTTTACTGTTTTAGTGGTAGCAGACAGGTAGTCAAGATGATAACTGGTTTAAAGGAAAATAATGTTGACAAAACATGGTGACTGACTTGAAGAAAAATGATTATTGTTAAATGACTAATTTTGGATATAAAATATCTCACAGATTGTTTTCATCTCTCATCAAAAATAAATTTCAATTTAATGATTGAATATTGAAGAGTTGATTAGAAGAAAACTTTGCATGTTTTCTACTATAGATACCTTTTGAAGTAAAAAGTGCCTTCGTCTTTTGTGGCTACAACAGATTTTAACAACCATGTATAGTTTCACAAACAGATTTCATTCTTTAGGCTTACCCATTCCATTTTGTCTCTTTGGGACTTGTTCGGGAGATGGAATGACAAAATATCTTTGAAGATGTTGTATGTTAACTGACATGGATGTCTTTCTTGGCCTTCATAACTTCTCACCTTCAAGCTGTCTGTACTGTTGTGAACCTTGCTGTCATTTAGATTATGGTTTATTTAGAACATCATACTGTCTGCTATTGACATCTCTCAGAATTGGAACAATTTCTTTTCACCCTTTCTCTCACTCTTAATACACACCTCTTAAACTGACTATACATAGATCTTAACATTTTTCATAAGACACTGAGACTGGCCTGGTCAAAAGGGTGAAACCCCATCTCTACTAAAAATACAAAAATTAGCCAGATGCCTGTAAAATTAGCTACTGGGGAGGTTGAGGCAGTTGAATTCCTTGATTCTGGGAGGCATAGTTTACAGTGAGCAGAGATCCTGCCATTGCACTGCAGCTTTGGGAAGGGCGTGAAACTCTGTGTCAAAAAATAAATAAATAAATAAAAACGTGAGAATTAAACTTACTAGTATCTGTGCGTCTTTTAGTCTATTGACTCTTCTTTAAGTGCTATAAATATCAGCTGCTGTTATTATTGTTTATCATATATCTTCAATTACCCACACTAAACTCTGCTTAATAGTATAAAAGAATACATCAGAGCAGTAATACAGTCAGACAGTAGTGGCTATATGGAACCACATAAGCATCAGTGTCAGCATCAGTAATGTTTTCTAATTTACAAGAATTAAGTGAACTTTTACACCCACAGATTCTGCAAACACAGATTTCTCAAAATGTAAACCCTTACCTAGTGTAAGCAGTTACATTTGCTTCTTATGACAAGTAATTTCTGTTTGGCTTGTAGGATTTTTTCTTACCAGGTATCAAATGTGTTAAACCTCTTTCTTCAGTCTTCTTCCTTTTTTTGTAAAATCATTAGCTCTAATTTGTATGAATGTGTTGCCTTTTTGATTTAGTTATTTCAAGGTAAAATATGTATGATATCTCTACCTTAGAATATTGGTTTTTAATATATGGAAATATGGAAGAGCATTTATTTATTATATTATTATTTTTTATTCATGCAGTTTGAAATATGAGTTAGTGAAGTGATGAGATAATCACAAAGATTTAATCTTAACTAACATATACTTTATTAAGAACTTGAAAATAAAAGGTTTTTGATTGCATATGTAATTTCTATTTGAAGAGGATAGTTTTCTGCCTGAAGACAATAACTTACTGTGATTAGTATACGAATTGCCTCTATATTCCTGATTAACACTGGAATTTACATAAAAAGAAAAAAAATTTGTTCCTGCCTGTGACAGGAAAATGGCTTTGGATTTCATTCGTAGTGTACTTATAATTGGTTTTGTTGTCTTTTTTTTTTTGTTTTAATATTATGCTTTAAGTTCTAGGGTACATGTGCACAAGGCACAGGTTTGTTACATATGTATACATGAGCCATGTTGGTGTGCTGCACCCATTAACTCATCATTTGCACTAGGTATATCTCCTAACACTATCCCTCTGCTCTCCCCATCCCCACCATAGGACCTGGTGTGTAATGTTCCCCTTCCTGTGTCCAAGTGACCTCATTGTTCAATTCCCACCTATGAGGGAGAACATGCTGTTATTTGGTTTTCTGTTCTTGCAATAGTTTGCTGAGAATGATGGTTTCCAGCTGCATCCATATCCCTACAAAGGACAAGAACTCATCCTTTTTTATGGCTACATAGTATTACATGTTGTATATGTGACACATTTTCTTACTCCATTCTGTCACTGATGGATATTTGGGTTGATTCCAAGTCTTTGCTATTGTGAATGGTACAGCAGCAGGACTTACAATCCTTTGGATATGTCCCCAATAGTGGGATGGCTGGGTCAAATCATATTTCTTATTCTAGATCCTTGAGGAATCGCCACACTGCTTTCCACAATGTGAATTACTTTACAGTCCCACCAACAATGTAAAAGTGTTCCTATTTTTCCATATCCTCTCCAGTACCTGTTATTTCCTAATTTTTTAATTTTTGAGACCGAGTCTTTGTCTGTCCCCCAGGCTGGAGTGAAGTGGTATGATCTCGGCTGACTGCCAGCTCTACCTCCAAGTTTCATGCTAGTCTCCTGTCTCAGCCTCCTCAATACCTTGGAATACAGGTGCTTGCTGTCAGGACTGGCTTTTTTTTTTTTTTTTTTTTTTTTTGTATTTTTGGTAGAGATGGAGTTTTGCCATGTTAGCCAGGATGATCTCCATCTCCTGACCTCATGGTCCACCTTCCTCAGCCTCCCAGAGTACTGGGATTATAGGTATGAGCCACCATGCCTGGCTGGTTTGGTTGTCTATTATATTGCTTTATACTTTCCTCATTGGAAAAATATTATTTCAATTTCTAAATATACAAAAAACATTTTGGCAGTAATTGTGTGAAAATTCTTGTGACACATAAAATTCTCTAATCTAAATATGCATTTATTATTTAAAAGTTGGCTCCTACTTCTATAAATTTTTTTATTATTCTACCTTATCATTCAGCATTAAGCTTTATCTATTCTAAACAAAATCTTACCGTATAATTGAAAACCTGGATCATTTTTTACACCAGATTTTGTTTCTCATATTGATAATTCCAATAAATAGGAAGGCCAAGGGAAAAAGAACACTTGAGGCCAGGAATTTGGAACACAGTTTGGCAAAATAGTGAAACACTGTCCTAACAAAAAGTTTGTAAAAATGAGAAGGATGTGGTAGCTCAACATCCTAAAGTGCTACCATAAGATGGTAGTACTTTATGAGGCCAAGTTGGATGTATCACTGTAGTCCTAGAATTTGAGGCCAGACTGAGTAACACAGCAAGATTCTGTCTCTATGAAAAAATTAAAATATAATAAGTGATCAGTTGAACCTACTGGGCTTTTGGTCTAGAGGCAGCTAATTGGGAGATTGAGGAAGCAGGATGATATGAGTCCAGTAGTTAGAAGCTGTAGTTAGTGATAATGGCACCACTGAATTCATTCTGGCTAGAGCATTATAGAGTTTGTCTCTTAAAAGAAAAAGTAAAATGACTGTAGTCTTAAGTCAGTACTGATTGTAAAAGTGTAGAATATATTACAATAACCTGAATTCGCAGGTCTTTCAGCACTGCTTATATTAAAATACATTAAGATAGTGTTATTGAACTAAAAAGTGTTTCATATAAATTTTCAGAGACCTACACACATTTGCAATTTACTTACTTCTTAACTTGACTGTGAAAGTAAAGTCGCAGAGCTGTAGTAATTAATCTCATATTTCTACTATTTTAGTCCATTTTCATGCACTTATAAAGATATATACTAAACTGCTGCAATTTATAAGAGGAAGAGGGATTTGTTGACTTAGAGATTTATGTGTCAGGCGAGGCAAAGAGGAGCAAGTCATAGCTTACAGAGTTAGCAGCAAGCAAAGAGAGAGCTTGTGCAGGGAAACACTGACTGTTTAAAGCCATTAGATGTAATGAGACTTATTCACTGTCACAAGAACAGCGCACACAAAAAACAAAACACCTGCCCCCATAGTCATTACTCCTATCTCATCCCCCTACCACCGCATGTGAAAATTCAAGATAAAATTTGGGTGGGGACAGAGTCAAATCATATCATTCCAACCCTGGCCTCTCTAAAATCTCAAATCCTCACATTTCAAAACCAGTCATGCTTTTCCAATAGTACTTCAGTGTCTTAGCTCGTTCAAGCATTAACTCAATAGTTCATAGTCTGATAGTTTATCTGAGACAAGGCAAGTTTTTTCTACATATTAACCTGTAAAATATAAAGCAAGTTAGTTACTTCCCAGATACAGGTGGCTAGTGGAATTGGGAAAATATAGGAGTTGCAAATATGAGAAATTGTCCAGAATAAAGGGGTTACTGGCCCTAAGTACATCTCAAATCCAACAAGGCATGAAAAACTTAAGACTCCAGGATGACCTTCTTTAACTTAATGTCTCATATCCAGGTCATGCTGATGCAAGAGGTGGGTTTCCATGGTCTTGTGCAGTTCCTCTGATGAGAGTTTACAGGGTGCAGCCTTTCTTCCAGCTGCTTTTAGCAGCCTGACATTGAGTGTCTCTTGGATTTTCTGGGTATCCTTCAAGTTGTCAATGGATCTACTGTTCTTAGGTCTGGAGGATGAAAACCCTCTTTTCCCAGCCCCACAATCATCATCTATGTCACTACTTGTGTTTTCAGTGGTAGAAATACTGTTACTGATGACAGGGATGAGGCATATCTGCTGGATCACAGAATGTATTTGAGAAGCAGCACCAGCGTCTTTGAGCCCCACAATCTTTTCGTTGACTGGGGTCCAAGAGGGGCAGAAATTCCCACTCAGTAAGTGTTTCACAAGCTGAGATAAGAAAAAACACTTTCCCTAAAATAGTTAGAGAATATAGTACAGTATTAAATTTTCATGTGTTAATTGCAGGCTTAGCTTTAATCATTATGGGTTTACTCATTAAAAACTTCTGTATTTAAAATGAGTGTATTCAATTGATTGCCATTAGAACTTTGTATAAACAAAACATTAGAGATTTCCCAGTTTTAATTGAGATTGTTCTGGCTCATAAAAACTATAACCTTCACATCAATATCTGCTTTCTTTCCTCAGTAAAGAATGATATTGTCTTTGTCTGTACTCAGAGTTGTGTGAGATAAAGTCAACGAGATGGTGTGTTTAATATCATGGCAGAAGTATAAATTCTTCTTTACGTAGTGTAGTACTGAATACCACTTAACACATCAATCCACCTTAGAGGTGGATTGCATAAATGAGAGCACATTGAACTGCAAGTTATGTAGCTACAAACAGAATTAAGAGATTCTTCATCAACTGACACGTGTGACTAAGGACAAAACAAAGTTAACAATATAGTCTATTGTGTGCACTCGTTTGTGTAAAAATAAACAAATAGTATATGGATGGATTACTGCAAGCACAGAGTCAACTCTGGAATAGGAATATACAATTAGTGGTCAGTTAATAATTGCTTGTTCATATTCTCTTACGTATTTGAAAATATACATTAGCCATGAAAAACTGTGAGCTGAAGTGTTTAACAACAGTAGTGCTATCTAAAAAAATCTCTTTGCAAATAGTATTTACTATGTCCATACAGTCATTAAATACATTAAACGAAAAGTGTATTTAAAAAGCAAACTTTCCCCCCTCTACACAGATCTCACAACACAAATAAAGTCCTGATACTTTAAGCAGTGAGTTTACCTGGACACTCCAACAATATGTTAGAAAAAAATACATAGAAAGAAATATATAAATATAATTTCATATTTAAGAATTAAAGGTCTAAACAGAATGTGTTTGTGATTTATATACTTAACCCTCACATTTCTCTTGAAATACACTAAATTTTATGTTATTAAGTGTTAATTAGCTTACATGACCTCCCACTTTGAGTTTCAGTTCCGTATAAGCTTGAAATATTGCTACCCTTTTTGTGGAACATATCAGGACAGTTAGAAGTAATAAAATGCACTCAAGTTTCCCTTCCCATGTCATGATTTTCAAAACCATATCCTTCTTAGAGTTTAACTAAAGTAACATGAAGTAACTTCAATTTTGGGGTTATGAAATACTTTTTAATGTATGCATTTTAAATATTAACTTTTTATAGCATTCAATTTGGCTCCTTGTTAATGTAACATTTCAGTATTTTTTTCACGTATGATTAAAACAACTCACTGTCTTAAGCTGCCAAAACCAGCAACAGGATAGCACTAAATAAATGCATCTTCTTCAAAAAATTTATATTCTCTCACTAAAACTCTTCTAATTACATACCTGATGGCTACAAAATATTGGGCTAGTTGTCCAAAAACAAAGGAAAAAAATCATGAGTAACTTCTTTTTCTAAATGAAAAAAAGAAAAAAGAAAAAAAAATTTTAAACCAAACTACATGAATATTAGTGAATATAAGTGGCTTTATACTTTAAGCTTCTCACTAGTTATTGCTTGTCTGTGTCATATATTACAGTCCAAGAGCCTACTCTGTTTATTAGATTTTTTTTTTTGTCAGTACCCAAAGTATTTTTATTGTTTTTTTGGATATGTTTTTAAGGGCCACATAAAAATAGATACAAGGAATAAATTAAATTGAAGTCCTAGATTTAAATGTTTGGTTTAAAGAATTTTCTGCAACAAATTTCATGTTTATGTATGAAAAGTTACATAACACTAATGCAAATGTCATTAAGTATTTTCTACACTGTACTAAATGTATTCCCCAAGAGGGAAAAAATTAAAATATCTAAAATATATTAAGATTACAAGACCATTATAGATCTTTTGAACATGCATCTGTTTACAGAATTAACAGTATACAAAATGTTTATTTCATTATGGACCATAAAGAAATGAGTTGGTGACAACTATCCTTTGCACAATATTATCAACTCACTTTAGTCACAAGCATGTCCTTGGTATGTGTGTAAAAGAAACAGGTTCATTTATCCCTCATTGAATCATCCACAGGTTTACTTGGAAGTAAACATGAAGGTACAGACATGTGAAATATGTCAAGTGTATTTTTTTCTTTCTTTCAAACAACATCCCAAACATGGCCTCAGTAGCCTGAAATTACAAAATACTTAACTAGGCTTTTAGTCATCTTCACTGACTGCCAGAATGTAAATTAAGTTGTCCAAATTAGCACATCAAATAACAAAATCAGTCAAAAAGCAGACCGAAAAGCATTAAATGTTTCGTATAGGTGAGTTTTAAAATCATTTAATTTCTCTAGAAAAATTTTATTCACAATATAATGTGACAAAAATTGCCACAGGAATGATATACTGATTGCAGTAAGGTTGCATGCAGCAGCAGCTTTGTATTTTATAGCTATTTTTGTTTATGAAAACAAAATAAACTTCTCCAGTTATGCTTATCACATGGTCTTAGATTTGTAACGTAAGTGAATAAGGAATACCATCTAGTTCAAAGAGAAAATGTCATTTTGAATGTGAATTATCTATATGAAACATGAAGTATACTACTGAACCCTGAAACATGCATGTCTGGATTTGCTTTTTGTCCACATCCAGCCTGTTTACGATCACTTCCTACTCATGTAATACCAAGAAGTTCCGTTTGTAATTATGGATTTTTTACACAATCTATAGCTAGTGCTACAAGTAGCTCAGCACCAGGATTCATGGTAGTGGATGAGCTATAGATTGGAACGACCTGCTCTGCTGGCAGTTCTTACTTCTCATACATTGCAAGTGAATTTTGATGCAGGGAAGATGACAATATCAATTAATTTTTAGGAAGTGAGAGAAAGTAATCACAATATTATTCGTAGAAAACCTAAGTTAAGAAACACCTGTCTTTTCAAAGAAAATACCTTTAAATTTACTTGACATAATTACACATCTCATTGTATCCTGAAAGAATATAGAATTTTCTTACAAGAAAGACCCTTAGAAAACACCCGTTTATATCAATAACTGTAATCAGTTTCCAAAGTATATATATATATATATATATATACACATATATTTTTTTTTTCTTGAGACGGAGTCTCGCTCTGTCACCCAAGCTGGAGTGCACTGGCCAGATCTCAGCTCACTGCAAGCTCCTCCTCCTGGGTTCACGCCATTCTCCTGCCTCAGCCTCCCGAGTAGCTGGGACTACAGGCACCCACCACCTCGCCCGGCTGGTTTTTTGTATTTTTTAGTAGAGATGGGGTTTCACCGTGTTAGCCAGGATGGTCTCGATCTCCTGACCTTGTGATTCCGCCCGTCTCAGCCTCCCAAAGTGTTGGGATTACAGGCTTGAGCCACCGCGCCCGGCCCCAAAGTTATATTTTTAAAGAAATTTCAAAAACCTGAGACTTTTACACAAAATAAAAATTATGTTCTAAATAGAATAACTTTGTAGTTACACACTAATGGAAATACAAACATTTCCAATAAAAACAATGCATTAAAATTATATTATTTTTCTTGACTTATGAGACATATGAAGAAACTCATAAAACTATGACATAGAGAATAAAGTTTTGAAAGTTGTATATGTTTCTCAGCTGGGAATTCAATCAAGCGCCAGGCATACTGGCTCACACCTATAATCCCAGGACTTTCAGATAATGTGGCAGGAAGATTACTTGACATCAGCAGTCTGAGACTAGTCTGACCAACATGGTGAAACTCCATCAGATGTGTTCGTGCACAGGTGTAATCTCAGTTAACCAAAAGTCTGAGGCAGATTAATCCCTTGAAGCTGGGAGGCAGAGGGTTGCAACATGCCAAGATGGCAGCACTGCACTCCAGCTGAAGAGACTGTGTAAGATTCCATCCTCAAAGTGAAAGGAAAGAAATTCAATCAATCAAAAATTCAAATACACTGCTTTCCTACTTACTTACTTTCCAGTACAGTTTATCAAAACTCTGATTTGTAGTTATTTTATGAAATGTCTTAAATAAGGTGTGACACACTTTGCAAAATTAATATAACTGCTACAGAAAGGAATCCTTTTTAATTTTTACTTTATTTAATTGTATTTTATATTAATTTCAAGGTATATATGCAGGACACGTGTGTTTACTTCACAGGGAAACGTGTGCTGTGGTTGTTCACTGAACCTATCAACCCATCACCTAGGTATTTAGCCCTCCCTAAATAGCTATTTTTCCTGAAGCTGTTTTTATCTCTGCCCCTATGATAAACCCAGATGTGCGTGATTCACCTCCCTGTGTCTATGTGTCTTAGATGTTCAGTTCCCACGCATGAGTGTGAACATGCCACGTTTGTTCTTCTGTTTCTGTTTTAGTTTGCTGAGGATGATGGCAAACAGTTTCATTCATGTCTCTTCATGGAACATGATTTTGTTCTTTTTAATAGTTACATATGATTTTGTGGTGTATTAGGTACCACACTTTCTTTATCCAGTCTGTCACTGATGGACATTTGGGTTAACTCCATTTATTTGATAATGTGAATAGCGCTGTAGTACACACATATGCATGCATGCATCCTTGTAATGGAATAACTTTTTTTTGGGAGGGGGTAGGAGGTCTATACACCCAGCAATGAAATTGCTGAGTCCAGTAGTATTTCTCATTCTAGATACTTGATGAATTCCACACACTTTTCCACATCGACTGTACTAACTTACATTCCGAACAACAGTGTAAAAGCATTCCTATAAATTCACTACCTCACTACCATCTGTTGTTTTGTGGGTTTTTCTTAATCACCATTTATACTGTGCAGGATGGTATCTCATTACAGTTCAGATTTCTATTTCCTTTATATTTAGGGATGTTGAACTTTTTGAGATGAAGATGGAAGACCTGTAACTCTTTTCTTACCCCAATTTGACCTTTTTATACTGATGCTAAATGCCCATTTCACCTGTGTTTTTACACTATCCTGCAAGTAGGAAAAGTATTATGAGCTTAATCTAGTACAATAGAGATAGTCATGGATTTTGCTTCCACAAGACACAAACATATTTGGGTATTTCTTCCATGTAAAAAGGAGATACAATTCCACTTAATGGAAGAAGCCTGAAATGCTGCTCATCATCATACATTGCCCAGTCAAAGCTTCTCAGAAAAAGAAATTACATGAGTATAAAATGTCAAAATCCAGGGATCAGCAATTCTGTTCCACGAGTAAGCTTTATAATCTACTGGAAGAGCACTAACTTGAAGCCCAATGTCATGAATTACAGAAGTATATTCTTGTAGACTATATGTCTATGTAACTAAGAGAGATAGGGTGATTCAATGAAAATATCAATCTTTCAACTCTAATTATTAAAAGATTTTGAAATATAATGATTTTCCAATAAGGTTTAAAGGTTTCCAAATTGTAGGAGACTGAATTATAAGTATTTCAAGATCCAATAGGAGAAAAGCATTTAAACCCAACTAGCTACACTCCTTTTGTCATGGGACTTTGGGGGAGTCACCTTGAAAGTTGAAAAAATGTGTGACCAGTGGTGCCTTTGCCTGAGTTTCGCTCAGGCCTGCTAAGCTTGCTCTATCCACTCTGCCTGGGAGGCTGCACTCAGGTTGCCTTCTGGGCCAGGATTTAACACCTAGCAGGGGCAAACGTGAGGTAGAGTAGCTAGTGGTGTATCAGCAAGTGTGAGTTCCAGCCGCTGTGCACGGCAAGGACTTCCAGCTGTGGCAAAGCAGGACATTTTACGTGCCAACAGAAGTACCATCTCTCTGAGAAGCAGTAACTGGACCAGGGATACTGGAAGCAACTTCCACAGCTGATACTGGGGAATGCACCAGTTCCCAGAAGTTTGGGGATGCCAGAAATAGCAAAACCCTAAAGAGGGTGTCACAGCTCTGGCTTTCAGAGACCCTAGGTCTGTGCACCCTGAAGGACCACAGCTGTCCTCTTATTTTTGCTTTCACAATGTGATGGGCAACAGACAACTTTTTATGCTTGTAGGTGTCACAGTTATTTCAGCTCCAAAATTCAGTAACTCTCAAATAGCTGTTCTCCATCCAGGAACATTCCAATAGACAGACAAATGGAGAGTGAGAAATGTATAGATAATATTTAATGAGGGGAAGAACTCAAATGAGATCCCCATTGGGTAGCTCCGCTCCACAGGCTGGATGTTCTGATGAGTGTCCAGCTCATAGCAGACAGATGGCTTTACAGTGGGCAGCTCCTCTACAGGCAAGCTGTCAAGGGTTGGTGTCAAACTCTCAGTAGGAAAGAAATCCTGGACTTGGTAGCTTCTCCATCGAGCTAATCATCCTATGAGATGTTCAGCTCTCTGCAGAGAGAAAACCCTGGATTGGGTAGGTCCCCTTCACACCTAGAGGCCCAAACATCAGCTAAACCTTCAGAAAGAAAAGACCCTCATGTTGGTAGCTCTTCTCTCTTTCTTGTCATCGCGTTATCTCCCCAGTTTTCAACAGAGTCTGTGGTGGGTAGCTCCAGCCCACTGCTGATAGTCCTGATGTCTCCTCAGCTCACAGCAGAGAGATGGCCTTTGAGTAGGGAGCTCCTCTCCACAGCTGGTCGTCTGAAAAGTCCTCGAATCTGGTTGAGTCCAGGCATATGATGTGCTTCAAAGCAAAGAAAGTCCTTGAAGAATGGATTATTTGGCAACAATGGGTGCCTTTCAGAAAAGCACCATTGCGTTCCATTCTTGACCATCAGCCTAGGATCCAGACATCAGGCTGTCACCAGCTTGAAGGTGGAGCCTTAGTGGGGACCAGAAAATTTATCGCCACAGGCCTCTAATGGGTACTACCGAGTGTCAACTTAACTGCCTTGAGAGATACAGAGTATTAGTTTGGCATGTGTCTGTGTGAGTGTTGCCAAAAAGAGAGTAACAGTTGGGTCAGTGGGCTGGGGAAGGCAGCAGAAGCCCTAATCTGGTGGCACAATCTATTCACTTCCAGAGAATATAAAACAGGCAGAAAAATGTGACTAGGTGAGATGAGTTTAGCCACACTTTGTGCTAACTGCTCTGCGCCCTCACATATTGGACCCCAACTTTTTCAGTTTGGGGACTCAGACTGGCCCTTGTTGCTCTTCAATTTGATGAGAACCTACTATCTGACGTTACAATGGTGTAATTTAGTACTTAATAGACTCTGCTAAAATACTGTCCCTGTGACACAACCTTGAGTAATACAGATTTTGGAACCAGAAGTGGTTCTAGAAAAATAGAATATGAAAAAGGAAGGTCTTTCATTGGTTTTGGAGTTTCTGTGGTTGGTTGATAATTTAATTTGATATATTAATGCTAAGGGCTCTACTTCTAATAATATGGAGAACACTGATATTCCTTGGTGGACACTGTGTATAGAGTTATGCAAAGTAAATGCATTTGAGACTCCTGACTCGGCTATTGTGAGAGGCAAGGAGTTTAGTTACTCTCTGCATAATACCTTTGACCATAGGTGGAGAACCAGGGATCAGAATAAAGCTGCTTGGTAGCTCTTAGGTTCATGGGCAAAATGATAAGAGGTAATGATAAATTCAGAAATTTTGTCTCCCAGATTTAGAAGCAGGTACTGAGTGCCAAGTCTGCTATTTTTTTCCTGAGTGATAGTCTTATCAACTGTAGAGAAAGAGCCAAAATTCCAGACTCTTATCATGTAAGTGACTGACCTTCAATGAAAGATGCATGCACATCTTCAAAAGGTGTCTACAGTTATAGTGAGGGCATTGATTGAATAGAATGGGGTCCTGTAACTCAGAATAAGGATGTGTAGGAGGACAATGATGAAGCTGAGGATACTGAGTATGTAAACTCTGATGAAGCTTTTTGGTTGAAAGGAACAGCTTTCTCATCTCCAGAAGGGCCAGTATTGTCTTTCTGATGCATGCTGTCATCAGTCCATCCAACTCAGTCTTTTTTTTTTTTTTTTTTTTTTTTGCTTTTTCTCATTTCATTCATTTATTCATTCATTATTCATTTATGCAATTCATTCCTTTCATTTCATTTAACTTGTAATGCACACTTTCACATGCCAATAAATATTCATCTCCGCATCATTTTTAATAATGAGTGTTCAATTGTAGAGATAGAGTGTAATCCCGTTTTGTTGGAGATTTGGAATATTTCTAATTTTGTACTATTAACATTTTTTAATTTTAATAGTACAAAATGAATGAATTCTCCTGAGAAAATTTTTTACTTTTGTAAGTGTTTCTTACCAAAAGTTTCTAAGGGTAGTATTGCTTGGTCAAATGCAAAAAAATTCTTAACACCCCTAATACCAGTTGATCATTGCCTTCCAGGAGAGCATGCTCGGTAGAATATGAGAGTTTTCATTTCACCCACTTAAATTTTACTATTCTTTTAATCCTATGGATGGCATGAATCGTGTGGTCAATTAGGACTTTCTCTAAGCACCAGCTGGTATACCAGCTGATATAGTTTGGCTGTGTCCCCACCCAAATCTCATCCTGAATTGTAGCTCCAATAATTCCCACAAGTTATGGGAGGGACCTGGTGGGAGATAATTGAATCAGTGGGGTGGTTTCCCCTATACTGTTCTCATGGTATTGAATGAGTCTCACAAGATCTGATGGTTTTTTTTAAGGAGTTTCCCCTTTTGCTTGGCTCTCATTCTTTCTTGCCTGCCACCATGTAAGATGTGCCTTTCACCATCCACCATGATGGTGAGGACTCCCAGCCATGTGTAACTGTGAATTTATGAAACCTCTTTTTCCATATAAATTACCCAATCTTGGGTATGTCTTTATCAGCAGCATGAGAACAGACTAATACACCAGTACTCTGGGTATTAAAATTTAAGAAGTACCATTCCTTTCATCCCACAGCTATGATCTTTGTCTAAATCATGTCCATCTCTGGCAGAGCCCATCTCCTCCTCTCTGGTTTCTGTATCTCTAATCCTTGCTACCCATTCTGCACACTACCTCCAGCCTGAATTTTTTAAAACAGACTTGAGCACGCAAGCACCCTGCTTAAGATCCTTCTGTGGTCCCACACTGACTTCAGAATGGGGACCAAACTTCCTGGAATGACATCTAAGGTTGTCCCCAAGTGGGTTCCTGCCCATCCCTTCAGGCTTTGCTCTTCCTGTATCCCTCCTACAGCTTTCCTGCTATTTAGGGGACACACAGGTGCTTGCATTCCCTAAACTCATCATGCTGCTTTCTTTTTCTAGAAGTTTCTCATGCTCTTGTTCCATCCTGCCTGCCTGCCATATATATATATACACACACACTTTTTTTTTAACATTCCTTTTTTTTTATATACTTTAAGTTCTAGGGTACTTGTGCATAACGTGCAGGTTTGTTACATACGTATATTTGTGCCACATTGGGGTGCTGCACCCATCAACTTGTCAGCACTCATCAGTTCATCATTTATATCATGTATAACTCCCCAGTGTAATCCCTCCCCCCTCCCCTCTCCCCATGATAGGCCCCAGTGTGTGATGTTCCCCTTCCCGAGTCCAAGTGATCTCATTGTTCAGTTCCCACCTATGAGTGAGAACATGCAGTGTTTGGTTTTCTCTTCTTGTGATAGTTTGCTAAGAATGATGGTTTCCAGCTGCATCCATGTCCCTACAAAGGACGCAAACTCATCCTTTCTTATGACTGCATAGTATTCCATGGTGTATATATGCCACATTTTCTTAATCCAGTCTGTCACAGATGGACATTTGGGTTGATTCCAAGTCTTTGCTATTGTGAATAGTGCTGCAGTAAACATACGTGTGCATGTGTCTTTGTAGTAGAGTAATTTATAATCCTTTGGGTATATACCCAGTAGTGGGATGGCTGGGTCATATGGTACATCTAGTTCTAGATCCTTGAGGAGTTGCCATACTGTTTTCCATAATGGTTGAACTAGTTTACAATCCCACCAACAGTGTAAAAGTGTTCCTATTTCTACACATCCTCTCCAACAACTGTTGTTTCCTGATTTTTTAATGATTGTCATACTAACTGGTGTGAGATGGTATCTCATTGTGGTTTTGATTTGCATTTCTCTGATGGCGAGTGATGATGAGCATTTTTTCATGTGTCTGTTGGCTGTATGAATGTCTTCTTTTGAGAAATGTCTGTTCATATCCTTTGCCCACTTTTTGTTGGGGTTGTTTGTTCTTTTCTTGTATATTTGTTTGAGTTCTTTATAGATTCTGGATATTAGCCCTTTGTCAGATGAGTAGATTGCAAAAATTTTCTCCCATTCTGTAGGTTGCCTGTTCACTCTGATGGTAGTTTCTTTTGCTGTGCAGAAGCTCTTTACTTTTATTAGATCCCATTTGTCAAACTTGGCTTTTGCTGCCATTGCTTTTGGTGTTTTAGATATGAAGTCCTTGCCCATGCCTATGTCCTGAATGGTACTACCTAGACATTTTTCTAGGGTTTTTATGGTATTAGGTCTAACATTTAAGTCTCTAATCCATCTTGAATTAATCTTCATTTAATTAATTCATCCTTAAAGGAAAGGATCAATTAATCTTTTAATCTTCATTTAGTTATTAATTTTTTAATTTTAATCTTCGTTTAATTAATCAATTAATCTTCGTTTAATTAATCCTTAAAGGAAAGGATCCAGTTTCAGCTTTCTACTTATGGCTAGCCAATTTTCCCAGCACCATTTATTAAATAGGGAATCCTTTCCCCATTTCTTGTTTCTCTCAGGTTTGTCAAAGATCAGATGGCTGTAGATGTGTGGTATTATTTCTGAGGACTCTGTTCTGTTCCATTGGTCTATATCTCTGTTTTGGTACCAGTACCATGCTGTTTTGGTTACTGTAGCCTTGTAGTATAGTTTGAAGTTTTTTCCAATTCTGTGAAGAAACTCATTGGTAGCCTGATGGGGATGGCATTGAATCTATAAATAACCTTGGGCAGTATGGCCATTTTCACGATATTGATTCTTCCTATCCATGAGCATGGTATGTTCTTCCATTTGTTTGTGTCCTCTTTGATTTCACTGAGCAGTGGTTTGTAGTTCTCCTTGAAGAAGTCCTTGACATCCCTTGTAAGTTGGATTCCTAGGTATTTTATTCTCTTTGAAGCAATTGTGAATGGAAGTTCATTCCTGATTTGGCTCTCTGCTTGTCTGTTACTGGTGTATAAGAATGCTTGTGATTTTTGCACATTAATTTTGTGTCCTGAGACTTTGCTGAAGTTGCTTATCAGCTTAAGGAGGTTTTGAGCTGAGACGATGTGGTTTTCTAAATATACAATCATGTCATCTGCAAACAGGGACAATTTGACTTCTTCTTTTCCTAACTGAATACCCTTGATTTCTTTCTCTTGCCTGATTGCCCTAGCCAGAACTTCCAACACTATGTTGAATAGGAGTGGTGAGAGAGGGCATCCCTGTCTTGTGCCAGTTTTCAAAGGGAATTTTTCCAGTTTTTGCCCATTCAGAATGATATTAGCTGTGGGTTTGTCATAAATAGCTCTTATTATTTTGATGTACGTTCCATCAATACCGAATTTACTGAGTGTTTTTAGCATGAAGGGCTGTTGAATTTTGTCAAAAGCCTTTTCTGCATCTATTGAGATAATCGTGTGGTTCTTGGCTTTGGTTCTGTTTATATGCTGGATTATGTTTACTGATTTGCGAATGTTGAACCAGCCTTGCATCCCAGGCATGAAGCCCACTTGATCATGGTGGATAAGCTTTTTGATGTGCTGCTGAATCCGGTTTGCCAGTATTTTATTGAGGATTTTTGCATCGATGTTCATCAGGGATATTGGTCTAAAATTCTCTTTTTTTGTTATGTCTCTGCCAGGCTTTGGTATCAGGATGATGTTGGCCTCATAAAATGAGTTAGGAAGGATTCCCTCTTTTTCTATTGATTGGAATAGTTTCAGAAGGAATGGTACCAGCTCCTCCTTGTACCTCTGGTAGAATTCAGCTGTGAATCCATCTGGTCCTGGACTTTTTTTGGTGGGTAGGCTATTAATTATTGCCTCAATTTCTGAGTCTGCTATTGGTCTATTCAGGGATTCAACTTCTTCCTGGTTTAGTCTTGGGAGAGTGTAAGTGTCCAGGAAATTATCCATTTCTTCTAGATTTTCTTGTTGATTTGCATAGAGGTGTTTATAGTATTCTCTGATGGTAGTTTGTATTTCTGTGGGGTCGATGGTGATATCCCCTTTATCATTTGTTATTGCATCTATTTGATTCCTCTCTCTTTTCTTCTTTATTAGTCTTGCTAGCGGTCTGTCAATTTTGTTGATCTTTTCAAAAACCAACTCCTGGATTCATTGATTTTTTGGAGGGTGTTTTCTGTCTCTATCTCCTTCAGTTCTGCTCTGATCTTAGTTATTTCTTGCCTTCTGCTGGCTTTTGAATGTGTTTGCTCTTGCCTCTCTACTTCTTTTAACTGTGATGTTAGAGTGTCAATTTTAGATCTTTCCAGCTTTCTCTTGTGGGCATTTAGTGCTATAAATTTCCCTCTACACACTGCTTTAAATGTGTCCCAGAGATTCTGGTATGTTGTATCTTTGTTCTCATTGGTTTCAAAGAACATCTTTATTTCTGCCTTCATTTCATTATGTACCCAGTAATCATTCAGGAGCAGGTTGTTCAGTTTCCATGTAGTTGAGCGGTTTTATTGAGTTTCTTAGTCCCAAGTTCTAGTTTGATTGCACTGTGGTCTGAGAGACAGTTTGCTATAATTTCTGTTGTTTTTCATTTGCTGAGGAGTGCTTTACTTCCAATTATGTGATCAATTTTGGAATAAGTGCGATGTGGTGCTGAGAAGAATGTATATTCTGTTGATTTGGGGTGGAGAGTTCTATAGATGTCTATTAGGTCCGCTTGGTGCAGAGATGAGTTCAATTCCTGGATATCCTTGTTAACTTTTTCTGTCTCGTTGATCTGACTAATGTTGACAGTGGAGTGTTGAAGTCTCCCATTATTATTGTATGGGAGTCTAAGTCTCTTTGTAAGTCTCTAAGGACTTGCTTTATGAATCTGGGTGCTCCTGTATTGGGTGCACATATATTTAGGAGAGTTAGCTCTTCCTGTTGAATCAATCCCTTTACCATCATATAATGGCCTTCTTTGTCTCTTTTGATCTTTGATGGTTTAAAGTCTGTTTTATCAGAGACTAGGATTGCAAACCCTGCTTTTTATTGTTCTCCATTTTCTTGGTAGATCTTCCTCCATCCCTTTATTTTGAGCCTATGTATGTCTCTGCATGTGAGATGGGTCTCCTGAATACAGCAGACTGATGGGTCTTGACTCTTTATCCAGTTTGCCGGTCTGTGTCTTTTAATTGGAGCATTTAGTCCATTAACATTTAAGGTTAATACTGTTATGTGTGAACTTGATTCTGCCATTATGATATTAACTGGTTATTTTGCTCGTTAGTTGATGCAGTTTCTTCCTAGCCTCGATGGTCTTTACATTTTGGCATGTTTTTGCAATGGCTGGTACCGGTTGTTCCTTTCCATGTTTAGGGCTTCCTTCAGGGTCTCTTGTAAGGCAGGCCTGGTGGTGACAAAATCTCTAAGCATTTGCTTATCTGTAAAGGATTTTATTTCTCCTTCACTTATGAAACTTAGTTTGGCTGGATATGAAATTCTGGGTTGAAAATTCTTTTCTTTAAGAACGTTGAATATTGGCCCCCACTCTCTTCTGGCTTGCAGAGTTTCTGCCGAGAGATCTGCTCTTAGTCTGATTGGCTTCCCTTTGTGCATAACCCGACCTTTCTCTCTGGCTGCCCTTAAGATTTTTTCCTTCATTTTAACTTTGGTGAATCTGGCAATTATGTGTCTTGGAGTTGCTCTTCTTGAGGAGTATCTTTGTGGTGTTTTCTGTATTTCCTGAGTTTGAATGTTGGCCTGCCCTACTAGGTTGGAGAAGTTCTCCTGGATGATATCCTGAAGAGTGTTTTCCAACTTGGTTCCCTTTTCCTCCTCACTTTCAGGCACCCCAATCAGACATAGATATGGTGTTTTTACATAATCCCATACTTCTTGTAGGCTTTGTTCATTTCTTTTTCTTCTTTTTTCTTTTGGTTTCTCTTCTCACTTCATTTCATTCATTTGATCCTCAATCGCTGATACTCTTTCTTCCAGTTGATCGAGTCGGTTGCTGAAGCTTGTGCATTTGTCACATATTTCTCGTGTCATGGTTTTCATCTCTGTCATTTTGTTTATGACCTTCTCTGCATTAATTAGTCTAGCTGTCAATTCTTCCACTCTTTTTTCAAGATTTTTAGTTTCTTTGCGCTGGGTATGTAATTCCTCCTTTAGCTCTGAGAAGTTTGATGGACTGAAGCTTTCCTCTCTTATCTCCTCAAAGTCATTCTCTGACGAGCTTTGATCCATTGCTGGTGATGGGCTGCACTCCTTTGCAGGGGGAGATTTGCTCTTATTTTTTGAATTTCCAGCTTTTCTGCCCCGCTTTTTCCCCATCTTTGTGGTTTTGTCTGTCTCTGGTCTTTGATGATGGTGACATACTGATGGGATTTTGGTATAGGTGTCCTTCCTATTTGAAAGTTTTCCTTCTGACAGTCAGGACCCTCAGCTCTAGGTCTGTTGGAGATTGCTTGAGGTCCACTCCAGACCCTGTTTGCCTGGGTATCAGCAGCAGAGGTTGCAGAAGATAGAATATTACTGAACAGCGAGTGTACCTGTCTGATTCTTACTTCGGAAGCTTCCTCTCAGGGATGTACTCCACCCTGTGAGGTGTGGAGTTTCAGACTGCCCCTAGTGGGGGATGTCTCCCAGTTAGGCTACTCAGTGGTCAGTGACCCACTTGAGCAGGCAGTCTGTCCATTCTCAGATCTCAACCTTCGTGTTGGGAGATCCACTGCTCTCTTCAAAGCTGTCAGACAGAGTCGTTCGCATCTGCTCAAGCCTCTGCTGTTTCCCCTGTTGTTTTTTTTGCTGAGCCCTGCCCTCAGAGGTTGAGTCTATAGAGGAAGGCAGGTTTCCTTGAGCTGCTGTGAGCTCCACCCCGTTCGAGTTTCCCAGCGGCTTTGTTTACCTACTTAAGCCTCAGCAATGGCGGGTGCCCCTCCCCCAGCCTCGCTGCTGCCTTGCGGTTAGATCGCCGCATACTGCTGTGTTAACAATGAGGGAGGCTTCGTGGGAGTGGGACCCTCCTGGCCAGGTGAGGGATATAATCTTCTGGTGTGCCCGTTGCTTAAAGCGCGGTATTGGGGTGGGAGTTACCCGATTTTCCAGGTGTTGTGTGTCTCAGTTCCCCTGGCTAGGAAAAGGGATTCCCTTCCCCCTTGCAATTCCCAGGTGAGGCGATGCCTTGTCCTGCTTCAGCTCTCGCTGGTCAGGCTGCAGCAGCTGACCATCACCGATTGTCTGGCATTCCCTAGTGAGATGTCCCCAGCACGTCAGTTGAAAATGCAGAAATCACTGGTCTTCTGTGTCGCTCACGCTGGGAGTTGGAGACTGGAGCTGTTCCTATTCAGCCATCTTGCTCCGCCCCCCACCCCCCAACTCAGTGTTAAGAGATAAATCCTGCACTGGCTGAGGCAACAGATAGGGCCTTCCCTGAGGCAGTTGCCAGGCAAGATAATATTGATTCTTCTCAGAAGCCATCCCAAACACATCTGTTTGTTTCTAGACCTGGCTAGAATGCTGTGGTGGGCTCCTAGAGGTGATATAGAGAGCATGACCCATGAGGTTGTGTGCTACACAGACACACACACCTCACACACACAAAAGTTCGAGTTACCTCATTTATATGTACATCAATCTGGAGAATAGGCATGGGAATAGATATTATGTGTATAGGATTATGTTAATGGAAGGAACATAGACCTTATCAGGCTGAATTTACTGAATAGGGCCCATAAAATAGTGAGTTTGTGTTTAATGAGGCAGCTTAGGGAGTTATAAAAAGTAAAAATAAAAGTTCTAATAGTTAATTTTCTTAATTAGCTGAAATGTGGATTAAAAGATGGCCCTCTATGAGTGAGTTGGAAATGCCTGGCCTACAATTAGCTAAATGGAGAGGAGGAGATACAAAAGCATAGGGAGATTGGGATGCTGAAGTACACTCATCCTTGAGACATACTCATCCAATCTGGTACGGTCCAGCTCACATACCCTCATCCAATGCCTTGTGATATAGATTTGAGAGGTAAGCACCTGCATTTTTGAATATCCCTTTAATTGCTTTTCTCTGGAAACCACAGTAACTCAACTCCAAAATTTAAATACGATGAGAAAGTTTAGATCCCTATGTGACAGGGGCCAAGGGGCAGCATTCAACCATCCAAGGCAACGTGGTCACAGTTAAGGGATAATGACAGTCAGAATAATGTGACTTGTGTAGAGCTCTGTTGTTGATTATTTAATCATGTTGTTCATGGAAGTGAAATTGATGGAAAACCTACTGCATTCATACTCAGAATATACATACAGAAATCCCTGGGTCATAGGGAAAAAGGCAATTCTGAATGATGAAAACAGTGAAGTACAGACCCCAATTTCCAGGCTACAGCCAGACTAAAGGCCCAGAACCAGCTGAATGAAAGGGAGTCTGGGTTACCTTGACCAAGAAACCCACTATGTAAATGTTGATTTATGCAACGAATTTTTACACCATCTTTCCCCAATGAGACCACGCTTTTTCCCAATATAACTGTGTATTAGGGAAAGGGAAATAATCAGACTTTTCAGAAACTACTGGACTTTAGTTCTGTGCTGCTGTGAGTTCCAGGGGACTGAAGATGTTATCATGGTCCTACAGGTAAAGTAGGAGCTCAGGGAGGTCAGGTAATTAATAGAGCTTTAGCTTAGTATACCAGATTTACAGAGTGTCCAGTGAGTCCCTGGAGTCATCCTGTGGTCATTTTCCCAGTGCTGAAATGATAACTGATACAGATAGACATAGCAGCTGTCAGAATCTCACATTTCCATGACTTGCAGGGAGAGGGCTGTGACAATAACAAAGATCAAATGAAAGCCACTAGACCTGCCCATACCTAGAAAAATAGTAAATAAGAAACAATATCAAAATCCTGAGAAGATTGCAAAGATGGGTGCCATCATCAAAAATTTCAAAGATCCCAGGGTGGTAATTGCCAGTATGTCCTCATTCAACTCTCCCATTTAGCCTGTGTAGAAGACAGGTGGATCTTGGAGAATGACATTGGAGAATTATAACAAGGAAATTGTGAATCAACTTGCAACTGGTGTACTAGATGTGGTTTATTGTTTGAGCAAATTAGCACATCTACTGCTATGTGGTATGCAGTCATTCACTTGGCCAATGGTCGTTTCTTTATTCCTGTCTATATGGACAATCAGAGGGAATCTGCCTTCAGCTGGCAAGGCCAGCAACATGCATTCATTATCCTTCCTCTGGGGTATAACAACTCTCTGGTCTCCTGTTATAATCTATTCAGAGAGACCTGGATTGTTTTCGCTTCTGTAAGATAGCACATTGGTCCATCACATGTATAAAATTAGACTGATTTGATGAGTGAGAAAGAAGTAGCAAGCATACTTTGAATTATTGGTGGGATATTTATGTAACAGAGGATGGGAAATACATCTAAAATTCTGACACCTTGTACCTCAGTAATGTTTCTGGGGATCCAGTCTTTTGAATCCTTTCAAAATGTCTTTTCCAGGGTAAAGAACAAGTTGTTGTATGAGACCCTCTTCTAACCAAGGACGAGGCACAATGCGAACTAGTCCTATTTGGATTTTTGAGGAACCACATTTTTCATTTGAATATGTTCCCCTGGCCCACGTACTGAGTGACCCAAAGGGCTGCTTGCTTCCTGGGGCATCCAAATTAGGAAAAGACTCTGCAGCTACTGCAGACTCCGGTGCAAACCCATCTACCACTTGGGCCATGTGAACCAGCAGATTCAATGGTGCTTGAGGTTTCAGTGGCAGACAGGAATGCTGTTTGGAGACCAGAGCTACAGAACTGTGGCAGCGGTGTCCTGCTTATTAAATCTACTAGTCTTACCATGTTTCCCATTATCCTGAAGCAGCTAGTTTAATAGAATGGTGAAATGGCTTTTTGAAGTTTCAATTACAATGCCAAATATGTGACAATACTTGCCAGTGCTCTCACAGGTGAATCACAGCATAGACCTTTAGGATATTTAAGAAAGGCACTGTCATCTTCTGCAGATAACTCCTATTCCTTGGAGACACAGCTCTTGACCCATTGATGGGCTTAGCTGGAAACTGAACATTTGACTATTGGTCATCACGTCACCATGTGAACTACACTGCCTATCATGTCCTTGGTGCTTTCTGAAACATCGAGTCATAAAGTAGGTTGTGGACAGCAGCATTTCATCATCAAATGGATGTGGTATACACATGACCAGGCTTGAGCAGGTGCTAAGGCACAACTACGTTACATGAGGAAGTAGCTCAAAAACTCATGATCTCTACTCCAGCCACCCCACCTTCTATCCTTCAGCCTGTACCAATGACCTCACGGGAAGATCCCTATGATCAGTTGACAGAGTGCTTTTTCACAGATGGTTCTGCACAATATGCAGCCACTACCCGAAATAGGACAGCTGAAGCACTAGAGCCCCTTTCTAGGACACCCTTAGAGGATAGAGGTAAGGAGAAATCTTCCCAGTGGGCAGAATTTTGAGTAGTGAACCTGGTTGCACACATTGCATTGGAGGAAAAGCGGCCAGATTTCTGACTATATACTGATTCTTGATCCAAAGTCAATGGTTTGGCTGGATGTGAGGCACTTATGAGATGCATGACTAGAATATTGGTAACAAAGAAATTTGGGAAAGAGGTAGGTGGACGGAGCTTTGTGAGTGGTCAAAAGCTGTGAAAACACTTGTATTCCATCTGAGTGCTCACCAACGAGAGACCTCAGTGGATAAAGGGTTCAATAATCAAGTGGGTAGAAACACTCATTCCGGGGATACCTTCTGTCTCTTTCCTCACCCACCCCTGTTATTGTCTGATGAGTCCATGAACAAAGTGGCCATGGTGGCAGGAATTGAGATTACATATGTGCTCAGCAACATGGACTTCCACTCACACAGACTCACCTAGCTATATATGGTCACTGCTGAGTGTACATTTTGCCAGCAGCAGAGATGAAAACTGATCCCTCAGTGTGACCCAGTTTCTCAGGGTGATCAGCCATCTATCTGGTGACAGATTAATTATATTGGACCTCTTTCATCAAGGAAATGTCTGAGACTTGTCCTCATGGGAATAGACACCTACTGTGGAAATGGGTTTCCCCATTCTGAATGCAATGCTTTGGCCAAGACTCACATTCACAGACTCACAAAATACCTTATTCACCATTATGGTATTCAACACAACATCGCCTCTGACCAGCGCACTCATACTACAAATGAAGTGCAGCCATGGGCTCCCACTCATTAAATCTACCGGTCTTACCGTGTTTCTCATTTCTCTGAAACAGCTAAATTAATAGAAAAGTGAAGTGACCTTTTGACGTTATAATTGCAATGCCAACTATGTGACAATACTTTGCAGGGCTGTGGCAAAGTTCTCCAGAAGACCATGTATTCTCTGAATCAGCATCCAGTATATATCATTGTTTCTTCCGTAGCCAAATTCATGGGTCCAGGAATCAAGCGATGGAAATAGAAATTTCACCACTCACTATCACTCCTGGTGTTCCACTAGCAACATTTTTATTTCTTTTTGTTTTTTTTTAATGACATTATGCTCTGCTGGCCTAGAGAGGACTTAGTGGAAGAAACAATAATGATTTCATTAAACTGGAATTTAAGATTGCCACCTGGAGGCTTTGGTCTGCTTCTGCTTTCATCAACATTATAAGAAGGCAATTACAGTGTTGACTGGGGTGATTGACCTGACCTATCAAGTTAAAATCAGCCTACTGTTCTGCAATGGAGGGAAGGAAGAGTAAGCATGAAATACAGAAGATGCATTAGAACGTGTCTTAGAATTACCATGGCATATGATTAAGGTCAAGGGGAAACTACAACAGCCCTATCCTGAGACGACTACAGTTGGATGAGACTATTCAGATAGTTAAGTTTTCACCGTGTTAGCCAGGATGATCTCGATCTCCTGACCTCGTGATCCGCCCATCTGGGCCTCCCAAAGTGCTGGGATTACAGGCTTGAGGCACCGCGCCCGGCGGAAGGTTCATTTTGTTAATGCATTCCTGTTGTTGGTTTTGGTAACTTAACACTGTGAGTTGTTTTAATCATAGGTGAAAAAATTACTGAAAATGTTACTCTAACAAGGAGTCTAATTGGTTGCTATAAAAAGTTTATATTTTAAATGTATGCATTAAAAAGACTTTCATAACCCCCAAACTGAAGTTACTTCATGTTATTTTAGTTAAATTCTAAGAATGATATGATTTTCAAAATTATGATATGAAAAGGGAAGATTTCAGTGCATTTTATTTCTTCTAAATGTCCACATATATTCCACCAAAAGGGTATGTTTCAAGCTTACACAGAACACAAAGTGAGATGTAGTGTCAGCAAATTAACATTTAATAACATAAAATTTAGTGCATTTCAAGAATAATCTGAGGGTTAATTATATACATAACAAACCTATTCAGTATAGACTTTAGTAAATATGAAATTATATTTATGTATTTCTTTCTGTGTATTTTTTCTAGCACATTGTAGGTGTTTCCAGGTAAACTCACTGCTTAAAAGATCAGGTCTTCTTTTATGTTATGAGATCTATGTAGAGGGAAAGGTTTGCTTTTTAAATACAATTTTTGGTTAATTTATTTAATGACTGTTTTGACATGGTAAATACATATTTGCAAAGAGATCTTTCTTTTTTATTGTATTATACTTCTAGTTCTAGGGTACATGTACATAACGTGCAGGTTTGTTACATATGTATACTTGTGCCATGTTGGTGTTTCCTTACTCCTTATACGAAAATTAATTCAAGATGGATTAGAGACTTAAATGTTAGACCTAATACCATAAAAACCCTAGAAGAAAACCTAGGTAGTACCATTCAGGACATAGACATGGGCAAGGACTTCATGTCTAAAACACCAAAAGAGATCTTTTTAAAACAACTCTGCTGTTGATAAACACTTTAGATAACTGTTTTATGTGGTTAATATATATTTTCAAATACATAAGAGAATATGAACTAGCAATTTTTAACTGACCACTAATTTTATATTCCTGTCCCAGAAATTATCTCTGGGCTTGAATTAATCCATAAATACAGTTATTCATTTATTTTTAGACATATGAGTATATAAAGTAGACAATATTGCTAACTTGGCTTTGTAATTAGTAACATATCTGTCAGTACATGAAGAATCACTTAATTCTGTTTGCAGGTACATAACTTGCAGTTCAGTGTGCTCTGATTTATGCAATCCCCCTCTGAGATGGATTGACTTGTTAAGTGGTAGTCAGTTTTACACCAAGAAAGAAGAATTTACACTTCTGATATGATTTTAAACACACCGTCCCTGTGACTTCATCTCACATCAAAACTCTGAGTACAGACAAAGTGATTATCACTATTTACTGTGGGAAAAAAGCAGATACTTATGTGAAGGTTATAGATTTATGAGTCAGAGCAATCTCAGTTAAAACTGGGAAATCTCTAATATTTTGTTTATATAAAATTCTAACTGCAATCCATTGAATACATTCATGTTAATTGCAAAAGTTTTTAAGGAGTGAACTCATAATGATTAAAGCTAAGCCTGTGTTTAATACATGAAACTTTAATACTGTATCATATTCTCTAACTGTTTCAAAGAAAGCATTTTTCTTATCCCAGCTTGTGAAGCACTTACTGAGTGGGAAAATCTGACCCCCATTGGACTCCAGCCAACAGAAAGATTTGTGGGGCTCAAAGACACTGGTGCTACTTCTCAAATACATTCTGTGATCTGACACCTATACCTGATCCCTGTCATGAGCAACAGTATTTCTACCATTGAAAACACAAGGAGCAACATAAATGATGGTTGGGGGCCTGGGAATAGAGGGTTTTCATCCTCCAGACCTCAGAATGCTAGATCCATGGACAACTTGACTGTGCACCAAGAAAAGCCCACAGACACTCAATGCCAGCTGCTGAAAGCTGTTTGGTGAAAGGCTGTAACCTGTAAAGCCTCGTGAGAGGAACTGTACAAGACCATGGAAGCCCACCTGTTGCATCTGCATGACCTGAATATGAGACATTAAGTTAAAGAAGATCATCCTGGAACCTTAAGTTTTTCATGCCTCATTGGATTTCAGATGTACTTAGTGCCTGTAACCCCTTTATTCTGGTCAATTTCTCATATTTGGAAGGCCTGTATTTTCCCAATTTCAGTAGCCCTATGTATCTAGGATGCAACTAACTTTCTTTCAATTTTACAGGCATAGAGGCAGAAAAACTTACCTTGATTCAGATAAAACACCAGACGTTGGATGATTGAGTTAATGCTTGAATGAGTTAAGACACTGCAGTACTAGTGGAAAAACATGAGTGATTTTGAAATGTTAGGATTTCAGATTTTGGAAGGGCTGTGGTTGGATTGATATGATTGGACTGTGACCCCACCCAAATTTTATCCTGTATTTTCTTAAGTGTTGGTGGGAGGATAAGATAGGGAGTAATCAGTATGGGGACAGGTTTTTTTTGTTTGTTTGTTTGTTTATTTTTTCATTTGTGCTATTATTGTGATTGTGAGTAAGTCTCATTACATCTGATGGCTTTAAACATCAGTGTTTCACTGCACAAGCTCTCTCTTTGCTTGCTGCCATCCATGCAAGCTGTGACTTGCTTCTCTTTGCCTTGCCAGACATATAAATCTCTAAGTCAATAAATCCCCTGCCCCTTATGAATTGTCCAGTCTAGCATATATCTTTATAAGTGCATGAAAATGGACTAAAATAGTACAAATATCAGATTGATTAATAAAGCTCTTCTACTTTTGTTTCACAGTCAAGAAGTAAGTAAAATGTAAATGTGTGGAGTCTCCAAAAATTTACATCAAATACTTTTTAGTTCAGTAACGTTTCTTAACTTTTTTTTAATATAAACAGTGCTAAAAGAGTTGTGAAGTCAAGTTATCACAATGTGCTCTATATTTTCTGATTAGTACTAACTTAAGACTACAGTCATTTTACTTTTCCTTTTAAGAGATAAACTCTATAATGCTCTAACCGGAATGAATACAGTGGTGCTGTCATCACCAACTGCAGCTTCTAACTCCTGGACTCGTGTCATCCTATTTCCTCAGCCTCCCAGTGAGCTGCATCTGGACCAAAAGCCCACTAGGCTCAGCTGATTAACTTATTTATTTATTTTATTTTTTTCTTAGAGACAGAATCCGGCTGTGTTACTCAGGCTTGCCTCCAACTCTAGGCCTAAAGTGATCCACCCACCTTGGCCTCATAAAGTGCTAAGACTACCACTGTTGAGCTACCACATCTTCCTAATTTTTACAAACTCTTTGTCAAGATAGTGTTTCATTTTGCCAAACTGAGATCCAAATTCCTGGCCTCAAGTGTCCTTTTCCCCTTGGCTTCTGAAATTATTGGAATTATCAGTGGGAAACGAAATCTGATGTAAAATATGATGCACCTTTTTAGTTATATGTTAAGAGTTTGTTTCGAATAGATAAAGCTTAATACTGAATGCTGAGGTAGAATGAGCTGTGATACAAATTTATTGGAGTAGGAGCCAATTTTTAAATAATAAATGCATATTGAGATTAGAGAATTTTATGTTTCACAAGAATTTTCCCACAATTCCTGCCAAAATGTTTTTGGTATATTTAGAAATTGAAATAATACTTTTTCCATTAGGAAAATATAAGGCAGTATAATAGACAACCAAATCGGCCAGGTGCAGTGACTCATGCCTGTAATCCCAGCATTTTTGGAGGCTGAGGCAGGTGGATCATGAGACCGGGAGATGGAGATCATCCTGGCTAACAAGGTGAAACCCCGTCTCCACCAAAAAGACAAAAAAGAAAAAAAGAAAAAAAAGAAAGAAAAAAAAAAAAAAACAGCCTGGGGTGGTGGTGCGTGCCTGTAGTCCCATCTTCTCTGGACGCTGAGACAGGAGACTGGCTTGAACCTGGGAGACAGAGCTTGCAGTGAGCCGAGATCGCACCACTGCACTCCAGCCTGGGTGTCAGAGCGCCACCCCGTCTCAAGAAATAAAAATAAATAAAAGAAAATGAGTATACTATGAATGAAATCCAAAGCCATTACCAGTCATTGGGAGGAACACAAACTTTTTTCTTTTTGGAGTAAAATCCCTTGGTAATGAGGAATATAGAGAATATTTGTATAGTAAATTCTTTTCCATCAGGCAGAAAACTAATTTTACTCTTCAAATAGAAATTACATACACAGTCAAAAAAAATCTGTATTTTCAAGTTATTAGTAAAATATTTGTTAGTTAAGACTAAATCTTTGTGATTATCTCCCTGCTTCATTAACTCATGTTTCAAACTGCTTGAATAAAAAATAATAATTAATTTAGTAAATAAATGTTCTTCCATATTTCCATATATTAAAAACCAATATTTTAAAGTACAGATATTTTACATATTTTACCTTGAAATAAATAAACCAAAAAGTCATTCATATAATTAGTGCTAATGATTTCACAAAAAAAGAAAGAAGACTGAAGAAAGAGATTAAACATCTTTGATACATTGTAAAAAATCCTACAAGCCAAACACAAATTACTTACCATAAGAAGTAAATGTAAATGCTTACACTAGGTAGGGTTTAAGTTTTGAGAAGTATGTGTTTGCAGAATCTGTGGGTGTAAAAGGTAACTTATTTCTTGAAAATTAGAAAACATTACTGACGCAGACACAGATGCTTATGTGGTTCCATATACTCAATACCATCTGACTGTGTTATTGCTTTGATGTTTTCTTTTATACTATTAAACAGAGTTTGCTGTGAGTAAATTGAAGATATATGATAAGCACTAATAATAACAGCTGATACTTATAACACTTAAAAAGGAGGCAATAGACCAAGAGACGCACAGATACTAATAAGTTTAATTCTCTTTTTTTTTTTGATACAGAATTTTATTCCCTCCCCTAGGCTACCATGCAATGGCCGGATTACAGGCTCGGCTCACTGTAACCTGTGGCTCTCAGATTCAAGGAATTCACCTGTCTTCACCTCCCCTGTAGCTAATTTTTGAGGCAGTAGCTAATTTTTCAGGCATCTGCCACGAAGATTGGGTAATTTTTACATTTAATAGAGATGGGGTTTCCAACTTTGGGCCAGTTCAGTCTCACTTTCTTATAAAAAAATTTTAAGATCTATGTATAGTTATGTTAAGAGGTGTGTATTAAGAGTGAGAGAAAGGGTGATAACAAATTGTTTCATTTCTGATAAGTGTCAAGAGCAGGTAGTATGACATTCTTAATAAACCACAGTCTAAATGGCAACTAGGTTCACAACAATACAGGCAGCTTGGACGTGAGAAATTATGAAGACGAAGAAAGATATCCATGTTAGTTAACATACAACATCTTCAAAGATATTTTATCATTCCAACTCCCAAACAAGTTCCAAAGACACAAAATGGGCTGGTTAGGCCTAAAGAAAGAAATCTCTTTGTGAAACTACATGTTGTTGTTAAAATCTGTTGTAGCCACATAAAATGATGGCACTTTTTACTTCAAGAGGTATCTAGAGTAGAAAAGGAATAAAGTTTTCTTCTATCAACTGTTCAATATTCAATCATTCAATTGCTATTTGTTTCAGAGTAGAGATGAAAACATTCTGTGAGAATGTTTACATCCAAAATTATTCATTTAATAAGAGTCGTTTTTCTTCAAGTCAGTAACTATTTTTTGTCAACATTATTTTCCTTTAAACCAGTTATCATCTTGACTACCTGTTTGATACCACACAAACAGTAAGGAGAAACCAGAAGTTAATTTTGTGGATGAGCACAAACAACTCTAATGTATTCTGGTTTTGTTCAGTGAGATTCTTTTTTTTCAAAACTAAACAAAACATACATTTTATCACATCTTACAACAATGTGGATGTGCCCTGTTCATTGACTATACTGTTCCAAAGAATCAAGAAGATTTTGATGATTGTTAGTGTCTGCATTTAAAGTATTAAAAGATTTTTCACATTTATACCAAAAGCAGAAACAAATAATAAACATATATTCTTTACACTTTTGTTGTGTTTTGTTTTCTTGTGAAGATAATAGAAAATTGTCTTTCACAAAACTGGTCCCTGGTGTCAATTGTTTGCAACCAGTCACACATAGATGCATGCACACACAAATTATTGAGTGAAAGTTTGGAAGAGAGAAACTCATAGAGTTATAATAATTTGAATGAACAAGAAGAGAAAGGTTGACTAGATTTCAGAAAGAAACTGTTTTGAGTAGATCAAGGAAATAAACATAACTTGTTGATGCAAGGAAAAATGAGAGTTAGTCACCCATGAAGCTACAGTACTGAAATAGGTAAATAGGAATTACATATGCAAATCACACAAACCACCCTAAGTTTACAGTTTAGCTATGTAGTCTAGAACCTTGCCCTGTGAGATGTAATGAGGAGTCAGTGCATTAAAGGTGCACTGCAGACATTTAAAAGAAATCTAGGTGATATGCTAATACAGAGAAAGGAGCTGCTGTGAGTGAAACAGAAGGCAGCCCAGAAATCAGAATATTCCTTATTCTTTCTACCTCTGAGATATCTAAGAAGTACCTACTTGAAAGAACAATAAACTCTCATGAGAGGTGCAGCTTGTTTTAGAAACTAGAAAGAGCTCTATAATCCAGTATATAGTAAAAAGTTGTGAGACACTGTTGTATTGCCATGCATGACACAAAATAGGCCTAGATAAAATCTAACAAAGGAAACAAAATCAGAATGTTATTACTCTCTATATGTGTGAAAGGTTGGGGAGGGGCAGCACTTCTCTTCATTGCTAAGGTTGGATTACAGCAGCACAATCACAGTTCTGAAGATGTTTTCACCTCAGTGTCCCAGGTAGCAGGGACTCCTGGTGCAGACCGTTACACTCTGCTAACTTTCTGCATCTTAAAGATGTCACCAAGTTGCTCGGGCTGGTTTTGAACTGCTGAAATCAAGTAATCTGCCTGCCTTGGCTTCCCAAAGTACTAAGACTACCAGTATGAAGGAAAGTTTCTGACCTGATTGAGTTTTTCAGATCTAAAGAGGGACCCAGTGTGGTTGGTGACTTCTGTACAATGCTCAAAAACTTTATGATTACAAGTCTGCAAATACACACACACACACACACACATATATAATTTATGACATATATACACATTTATACAATTATACATTAGATACGTATATTTAAGTCTATCATATATATATATATACTTTCTTGCAGACCTAGGAAGGGGTACTTTCTTGTCAGTGATGAAAATGTTCATTTGATAACTGAAATGTTTATTTGATGATGATTAATGTTGACCTTTGAGATTATTATTATATATAATCTCAGGGCAAACGTTACTCTAGAAACTAGAAAACATCACTGATGCACTAATCTAATTAGAAAAGTATAATGAGGGCACTTTAAAGCAAATACCAAAAGTCAGTGAATGAAATGACATTTTACCTTCCCAAGGAGCTGAAACTACACACTCAAGCCACCACACCTGAATAATTTTTTACACTTTCTGTGGAGACAGGGTTTGCCATGTTGCCAAAGCTTATACCCTAATTTTTATTATGTGTGATGACAGCACTCTGGTCAACCTTTTAAGGAAAAACTTTAGAGATGCATAAAAACATTTATACAGATAAAATGATGTCCTTGAGATTTGCTTCATTAGAGAACTATTAAATCAAGGAGATGGCTACATTTTAATATTTTGTTTATATAGAGAGTATAAATCTTCTTATAACGAGAAGATAATTGTATCTTAAGAGATGAAAGATTACATGGCCTGTCTTTGCTGTGACAATTTTGACCTCTTTCGATTGGGATAATAATAGTAGAAATGACCAGGAAAGACAGCTATAATATTACTAATGTTTACATATTTAACATCAAATACATGATGGATTTTAATACATATTTAAAAATTTTAGTTTGTGTAGAAATGATTTTATCAAAATTAAAAGAAAATTCACCCATAATTTAACTGAACTGTTTCCAAAAACTTTTGGGAACATAGAATTGTAGTCAGAAAGCAGCTAAATCAAAAGATGACCTGAAGGTGACTCAGTACACTATTATTTTACTCTTTCTATCTTTTGTTTGGTTTAATGCTACTTTGTCTTCATATGTTTGATAATGCCAAAATATATCATCGTGAGGATGAGCCTTACTCTAGAGGCCGAAAGACAGTGATGTACTCATCTAACTTTAAACGTATTATGAATGTAGTTGAATGAAATATATACCAAAACTGAGTTAATAAAATGATATGGAATTTTTCGTAGTGTTTTCAAGTAACTTATTGTTTTTAATTTTTAGCGTTAGTGTTTATTTCACAGGTAGACCATCGTAAAGAGTACATGGAAAATTTATCATTAGAAATAATAAATAATAACATACATTGCACATAGTAAAATAGATTACAATCTTGTCAAGTAGACAAGATTAGAAAGAAATCAGTGCTCTGTCATAACCTACGAGAACTAAGTTATTTTGTTCTCCTAGAATTCACTGTCTTCTTGTGAGTATAATGGGTTTTTACAGTTTACATGATATAATTTATGTAATGTACTGAGAATTATTACCAACCAATAAACATGGCTATTAAGAGTACTTGTGGAAAGATCGAGAGCATACACAGAAGCTCCAAAAGTCATAATTTCCTTGTAGCTACAGAGCAAAATACAGCTGTTTTACACATATGCAACATATCTCTCTAAGCTTTGGTTTGTATCTGAGGTTTCTGACACAGCAATAAAAAATACCTGCTTCATGTCTTGACAAAGTTCACCCAGAGAAACATAACTAAGCAGACATGCATGCCACAGTGAATGGCTGAGACAACAAAAAGCACAAGCAACAAAGCGCAATTGTGTTCACTTAATTGGAATGTTATATTCTGCCTATCTCATGCACTTCTTGCCAGTACCATTAGCCATCTATATCTGTTTCAAATTCCAAACCCCAGGGGAAAAACCAGGTATAGGATCAGAACTTAAATTCTACCATTTTGTTCAGTAGTGACTGCTAACCAAGTAAGAGTGGACATCCCATAAGAAAACTCTACTAAAAGGAATGCTACCCAGGTTGTAATGCCTTGATAGTGTGATTTATCAAATCTAGAAAGGCAGAAGAAAGTATTTTTTGTAATCTCCATAAATGATAAGTGCTGAGATGCTATTTGAAACCCAAATTATTTCTGGCCACTGAGGATAGGAAATGTACAAATTTTAGAACTGTTGACTACAGTTAAAATATTGTAAATTCTTTCTTTAGTTTCTATCAATATCTACACAAAAAAGTAAAGGAATGATAAACAGTTTGGCTATAAACATTGTGAAAATTCAAATTTTCTATATTCACTTCCTTAAACGCTCCATCTTATGATGTGATCTGCCATTAGCCTAACTATTTTGTTGCCTTACTATAAATAATATACTTTCTATTTTTGAACATGTGCTTTTATAATTTTTGCAGCATTATTGAAATTGTGAAAGAACGTAGATTACAGGTCTATCCAGCATTATCTGAAATACAATTATTTTCTTTAGCAGAAAAACACCTAATTTGAGAAAAATCCACAGAAAATCCTAAAAGCAAACAGAACTTACATAATAGATAGGATAAAAGTTAAAAAAAATTGCATACTTTATAAACAAGATGAGAATATGCTTATCAAAACTAAATATGTTTATTCTTAAAAATCTGATTGCATTTACCATATCATACAAATGTGACTATATCAATAGTGGTTTGAAAACAGACAAAACACTATAAACATTTTCAAGTAAAATTTCAAGTAGTTTGATAGTGAGTGCGATAAATGTGCCAGTCATACTATCTTAGACATTCTAGTCATGTCATCGAAATACAGTCCTAACAAAATCTCATGAAAGTACTGTAATGTCAGGAAGAAAAACAGTAGCTGGTATCAGAATATTAAAAGAAATAAATAATTCAAATTTACCTCACACTTTTGTTTCTCATCGTTGAACAATCATTACCTACACCACCACATGTGTTTTCAATTGTTAGAAATACTGTTTCTGATAACTGAGATTATGTAGAGTTGCTCACTCACACAATTTCTGCGACTAGTGTGCCAGCTTCTTTGAGTCCTACAAATCATTTTTGTAGTCAGGGTCCAATCGGGGAAAGGTATTCCTACTAACTGAGTGTTTCTCAACTTGAGAGAAGAAAATATATGCATACCCTACAGAAATGATGATTCTGTCCGTTGTTCTTCTAATCAGGCTGGGAAATTCATTTTATCAGGCTAACACAGCAATTTTGAAACGGTACTTTAAAGTTATACATCATCAACAATGCAATCCAATATACAGGCCATTAACTAGAAATGTCTTATTTCTGCATTTTAATGGCATTTCTTCTGTAACAGTTTTCTTGGAAAACATCGTATAAGATGGTACAGTATTAAATTTTCACATCACATACCAACACACACTTAACTTTAATCATGTGGGTTTACTGATAAAAAAATCTTTTGTACTTAAATAAGTGTTTTTCAACACACGGTCATCAGAAAGTTTTTATCAGTGGGACATGAGAGTTTTCTCAGTTTAAATTGAGCACTTCATAACAATTATGTGTTCTGAAACCTAAAAACTATATTCTTCACATAAATATCAGATTTTTGCTCATTAAACAGTGACGATCGCTTTATATTCATTGTAATGTGAGGATAAAGTCAATTACAGGTGTATTAAAATCCCGGTGAAAACTGGAGATACTGCTCTCTTTAAACTCAAGACAACTTACACATCAATCCATCTTAGATGTGGATGCATAATTAGGGCATATTGGACTGCCAATTGTATAGCTAAAATCAGAAATAAACAGATCTTCATGTATTGACAAGTTTGTGACTAAGTAAAAACAAACAGCTATTTGTATATTTCAATCTTCATTTCTGAGAAGAAGAGGAGAAGGAGGAAGAGTAGGAGAGGAGGAGGATGGAAGAAGAAATAATAGCTCTATGATTAGGAAGTGCAATACTTCAAAAAATACTCTGACAAGAAATACAATCTCTGGTGGCAAGTTAAAATTTTTATTAACATGCCCTCTATATATTGGAAATGTATGTTAACCACAGAAAAGATTTCCTATGTTTTCATAATGTATGTTTATTTATAAAAATTTTTTCAAAATATATATTTACTATGCCAATCAATAGTTTAATAAATTAACAGAATATGTGTTTTTGAAAAGGAACTCTCTCTCTACATAGATCCCACAGGACAAATAAAAATCTGACCTATTAAACACTGAGTTTAGCTAGAAACTCCTGCAATGTGCCAAAAAGTTTGCTCACAGAGATAAAACCAAAAACAATTTTACACCCTTCAATTAAAATCTGTATAGAATAATACTGTTGACTAACTACATCATAAACTACTGATATCATCTTGAAATGAAC
>NC_044570.1:2207069-2300909 GCF_007565055.1 Rhinopithecus roxellana
ATCAGCGATTGAAGATCAAATGAATGAAATGAAGCGAGAAGACAAACCAAAAGAAAAAAGAAGAAAAAGAAATGAGCAAAGCCTGTAAGAAGTATGGGATTACGTAAAAAGACCAAATCTACGTCTGATTGGGGTGCCTGAAAGTGAGGGGGAAAATGGAACCAAGTTGGAAAACACTCTTCAGGATATCATCCAGGAGAACTTCCCCAACCTAGTAGGGCAGGCCAACATTCAAATTCAGGAAATACAGAGAACGCCACAAAGATACTCCTCCAGAAGAGCAACTCCAAGACACATAATTGCCAGATTCACCAAAGTTGAAATGAAGGAAAAAATCTTAAGGGCAGCCAGAGAGAAAGGTCGGGTTACCCACAAAGGGAAGCCCATCAGACTAACAGCAGATCTCTCGGCAGAAACTCTACAAGCCAGAAGAGAGTGGGGGCCAATATTCAACATTCTTCAAGAAAGAATTTTCAACCCAGAATTTCATATCCAGCCAAACTAAGTTTCATAAGTGAAGGAGAAATAAAATCCTTTACATAAGCAAATGCTTAGAGATTTTGTCACCACCAGGCCTGCCTTACAAGAGACCCTGAAGGAAGCCCTAAACATGGAAAGGAACAACCGGTACCAGCCATCGCAAAAACATGCCAAAATGTAAAGACCATCGAGGCTAGGAAGAAACTGCATCAACTAACGAGCAAAATAACCAGTTAATATCATAATGGCAGGATCAAGTTCACACATAACAATATTAACCTTAAATGTTAATGGACTAAATGCTCCAATTAAAAGACACAGACTGGCAAACTGGATAAAGAGTCAAGACCCATCAGTCTGCTGTATTCAGGAGACCCATCTCACATGCAGAGACATACATAGGCTCAAAATAAAGGGATGGAGGAAGATCTACCAAGCAAATGGAGAACAAAAAAAAGCAGGGGTTGCAATCCTGTCTCTGATAAAACAGACTTTAAACCATCAAAGATCAAAAGAGACAAAGAAGGCCATTACATAATGGTAAAGGGATCAATTCAACAGGAAGAGCTAACTCTCCTAAATATATAGCACCCAATACAGGAGCACCCAGATTCATAAAGCAAGTCCTTAGAGACTTACAAAGAGACTTAGACTCCCATACAATAATAATGGGAGACTTCAACACTCCACTGTCAACATTAGACAGATCAACGAGACAGAAAGTTAACAAGGATATCCAGGAATTGAACTCATCTCTGCACCAAGCGGACCTAATAGACATCTATAGAACTCTCCACCCCAAATCAACAGAATATACATTCTTCCAGCACCACATCGCACTTATTCCAAAATTGACCACATAATTGGAAGTAAAGCACTCCTCAGCAAATGTAAAGAACAAAATTATAACAAACTGTCTCTCAGACCACAGTGCAATCAAACTAGAACTCAGGACTAAGAAACTCACTCAAAACCGCTCAACTACATGGAAACTGAACAACCTGCTCCTGAATGACTACTGGGTACACAACGAAATGAAAGCGGAAATAAAGATGTTCTTTGAAACCAATGAGAACAAAGATACAACATACCAGAATCTCTGGGACACATTAAAGCAGTGTGTAGAGGGAAATTTATAGCACTAAATGCCCACAAGAGAAAGCAGGAAAGATCTAAAATTGACACTCTACACATCACAATTAAAAGAACTAGAGAGGCAAGAGAAACACATTCAAAAGCTAGCAGAAGGCAAGAAATAACTAAGATCAGAGCAGAACTGAAGGAGATAGAGACACAAAAAACCCTCCAAAAAATCAATGAATCCAGGAGTTGTTTTTGAAAAGATCAACAAAATTGACAGACCGCTAGCAAGGCTAATAAAGAAGAAAAGAGAGAGGAATCAAATAGATGCAATAAAAAATGATAAAGGGGATATCACCACTGACCCCACAGAAATACAAACTACCATCAGAGAATACTATAAACGCCTCTACGCAAATCAACTAGAAAATCTAGAAGAAATGGATAATTTCCTGGACACTTACACTCTCCCAAGGCTAAACCAGGAAGAAGTTGAATCCCTGAATAGACCAATAGCAGGCTCTGAAATTGAGGCAACAATTAATAGCCTACCCACCAAAAAAAGTCCAGGACCAGATGGATTCACAGCTGAATTCTACCAGAGGTACAAGGAGGAGCTGGTACCATTCCTTCTGAAACTATTCCAATCAATAGAAAAGAGGGAATCCTCCCTAACTCATTTTATGAGGCCTACATCATCCTGATACCAAAGCCTGGCAGAGACACAAAAAAAAAGAGAATTTTAGACCAATATCCCTGATGAACATTGATGCAAAAATTCTCAATAAAATACTGGCAAACCGGATTCAGCAGCACATCAAAAAGCTTATCCACCATGATCAAGTGGGCTTCATCCCTGGGATGCAAGGCTGGTTCAACATTCGCAAATCAATAAACGTAATCCAGCATATAAACAGAACCAAAGACAAGAACCACATGATTGTCTCAATAGATGCAGAAAAGGCTTTTGACAAAATTCAACAGCCCTTCATGCTAAAAACGCTCAATAAATTCGGTATTGATGGAACGTACCTCAAAATAATAAGAGCTATTTATGACAAACCCACAGCTAATATCATACTGAATGGGCAAAAACTGGAAAAATTCCCTTTGAAAACTGGCACAAGACAGGGATGCCCTCTCTCACCACTCCTATTCAACATAGTGTTGGAAGTTCTGGCTAGGGCAATCAGGCAAGAGAAAGAAATCAAGGGTATCCAGTTAGGAAAAGAAGAAGTCAAATTGTCCCTGTTTGCAGATGACATGATTGTATATTTAGAAAACCCCATCGTCTCAGCCCAAAATCTCCTTAAGCTGATAAGCAACTTCAGCAAAGTCTCAGGATACAAAATTAATGTGCAAAAATCACAAGCATTCTTATACACCAGTAACAGACAAGCAGAGAGCCAAATCAGGAATGAACTTCCATTCACAATTGCTTCAAAGAGAAAAAATACCTAGGAATCCAGCTTACAAGGGATGTAAAGGACCTCTTCAAGGAGAACTACAAACCACTGCTCAGTGAAATCAAAGAGGACACAAACAAATGGAAGAACATACCATGCTCATGGATAGGAAGAATCAATATCGTGAAAATGGCCATACTCCCCAAGGTTATTTATAGATTCAATGCCATCCCCATCAAGCTACCAATGAGTTTCTTCACAGAATTGGAAAAAACTGCTTTAAAGTTCATATGGAACCAAAAAAGAGCCCGCATTGCCAAGACAATCCTAAGTCAAAAGGACAAAGCTGGAGGCGTCACGCTACCTGACTTCAAACTATACTACAAGGCTACAGTAACCAAAACAGCATGGTACTGGTACCAAAACAGAGATATAGACCAATGGAACAGAACAGAGTCCTCAGAAATAATACCGCACATCTACAGCCATCTGATCTTTGACAAACCTGAGAGAAACAAGAAATGGGGAAAGGATTCCCTATTTAATAAATGGTGCTGGGAAAATTGGCTAGCCATAAGTAGAAAGCTGAAACTGGATCCTTTCCTTACCCCTTATACGAAGATTAATTCAAGATGGATTAGAGACTTAAATGTTAGACCTAATACCATAAAAACCCTAGAAGAAAATCTAGGTAGTACCATTCAGGACATAGGCATGGGCAAGGACTTCATGTCTAAAACACCAAAAGCAACGGCAAAAGCAAAAATTGACAAATGGGATCTAATTAAACTAAAGAGCTTTTGCAGCAAAAGAAACTACCATCAGAGTGAACAGGCAACCTACAGAATGAGAAAGGACTAAATCCAAATCTACAAAGAATCAAACAAAATAACGAGAAAAAACAAACAACCCCATCAAAAAGTGGGGAAAGATATGAACAGACATTTCTCAAAGAAGATATTCATCAGCCAACAACACATGAAAAAAGCTCATCATCACTCGCCATCAGAGAAATGCAAAATCAAAACCACATGAGATACCATTCACACAGTTAGAATGTGGCAATCATTAAGAAGACAAACAACAGGTGTTGGAGAGTTGTGAGAAATAGGAACACTTTTACACTTGTGGTGGGATTGTAAACAGTTCAACCATATGGAAAACAGTATGGCAATTACCTAAGATCGAGAAGTAGATGTACCATATGACCCAACCATCCCACCACTGGGTATATACCCAAAGGATTATAAATTATTCTACTACAAAGACACATGTACACATATGTTTATTGCGGCACTATTCACAATAGCAAAGACTTGGAATCAACCCAAATGTCCATCTGTGACAGACTGGATTAAGAAAATGTGGCACATATACACCATGGAAGACTATGCAGCCATAAAAAAGGATGAGTTTGCGTCCTTTGTAGGGACATGGATGCAGCTGGAAATCATCATTCTTAGCAAACTATCACAAGAAGAGAAAACCAAACACCGCATGTTCTCACTCATAGGTGGGAACTGAACAATGAGATCACTTGGACTCGGGAAGGGGAACATCACGCACTGGGGCCTATTATGGGGAGGGGGGAGGAGGGAGGGAGTGCATTGGGGAGTTATACGTGATATAAATGATGAATTGATGGGTGCTGATGAATTGATGGGTGCAGCACACCAACATGGCATAAGTTTACATATGTAACAAACCTGCACGTTATGCACATGTACCCTAGAACTTAAAATAAAAAAAAAAAAAAAAAAAGATTTGAACACTGCTGCTTACTTTGTTGGACTGGCAAGGACGTTTGGAAGTAATAAAATGCACTTAAAAGTTCTCTTCTCACATTATGATTTTTAAAGCCATACCTGTCTTAGAATTTAACTAAAACAACTTTAAGCAACTTCAAGTGTTGGGTTATAAAAAGCTTTTTAATGCATACATTTTTAATATAAATTTATTGTACCATTTTACTTGGCTTCTGGTTATTCTGAAGTTTCAGTATTTTTTACATGTGATTCAATAAAACCCACTTTGGTTACCCACACCAAGTATAGGTGAGCACTTAAGAAATACAAAATTTTCTGAAATTTAATATTGTCTGATGTAAATGGTTTTAAATGTATACCTGATGGCTACAAAATGTTAAACTAATTATTCAAAAACAAACAAAATATCAGCTATTTTTTTCTAAATGAAAACGTAAGTTTTCAAAGTAAATTATTACTAATGAACAAAAACAGCCTTATGATTTAAAAACTCACTAGATATTGCTTTGTCGATGTAATATATTGCATTCAACAAATCTGCTATCTTTTTGAGTTTCTTTCCCAGCCAATAGCTGGTGCTACATACATCAAAACCAGGATTGATGGTAATGAGAGAGCTACAGACTGGAAGAGCTGGCGAGGCTTGTAGTTATTTACTTCTTATATGTTACAGTTAAACTTTGGATGCAGGGAAGATAACAACATCAATTTATTTCTAGTAAGTTAGGAAAAGAAATCACATATTATTAGTAGAAAACCTATATTGAGAAGTATACATCTTTTCAAGAAAATACTTTTTATGTTTATTTGACACAATTAAACATCTCATCATATCTTAAACCGTTTTGAATATTGTTCCAAAGAAAAATCAGTAAAAGGCCGGGCTCGGTGGCTCAAGCCTGTAATCCCAGCACTTTGGGAGGCAGAGGCGGGCGGATCACGAGGTCAGGAGATCGAGACCATCCTGGCTAAAACGGTGAAACCCCGTCTCTACTAAAAAAATACAAAAAACTAGCCGGGCGAGGTGGCGGGTGCCTGTAGTCCCAGCTACTCGGGAGGCTGAGGCAGGAGAATGGCGTAAACCCGGGAGGCGGAGTTTGCAGTGAGCTGAGATGTGGCCACTGCACTCCAGCCTGGGTGACAGACTGAGACTCCTTCTCAAAAAAAAAAAAAAATCAGTAAAAAACTCAAGAACAATCAATCTATGTAATTCATTTCCAAAATTAGGTATTTGAAGAAATCTCTAAGACCCAAGAATTTTACCCAAAAGAAAAGTAACATTCTATACAACCTACACTTTTAATTACTTATTAATGGAAATAATCTTATTTCCAATAAAAAGAAAAGACATTAAAATTGTTATTTTTCTTGAATTATGAGACATATACAGAAACTCATTAAAAATACGATACAAAAATAAGATTTTGCAAGATGGATGTTTTCTAAATTAGAAATTCAATCAAGGGCCAGGCATGGTGGCTCACACATGTAATTCCAACAGTTTTGGAGGCCAAGACAGGCAGCATAATTGAGGACAGGAGCTTGAGACAGTCCTGGCCTATATGGTGAAACCTCATCAGGTGTGGTGTTGCTTACTTGTAATCTCAGCTAATCAAGAAGCTGAGGCAGAATAATCACTTGAAATCAGGAAGTAGGTGATTGCAGTGTTCCAAGATTGCACTGCTGTACTCCAGCCAAAAAGACAATGTGAGATTCCTTTATAAACATAAAATGAAATAAATTCAATCAATTAGAGATTGAGGAATACTACTTTTTTATTTTCAAGGCAGTTTATGGCAACTCTGAATTGTTATTACAAAAAATGTCTTAAATACAGTCCAGCACAAACTTCAAAGTTACTATAACCTCACTTCTCCAAAAGAAAGCTTTTTATTTTTATTTAATGTATTCAATTTTGTTTTATATTAAGTTCCAGGGTACATATCCAGGACACACTAGTTTATTTCATAGGTAAACTTGTTCCGTGATTGTTCACACCATCTGTCAACCCATCACCTATGTATTCAGCCCCACCTAAATTAGCTATTTATTCTGATTCTCTTTTTTTTCGCTGTGCTCTGACAGACCAAGTTGAATGCTATTCCTCTCCCGGTGTCTATGTGTCTTTAATGTTCAGTGTGAACATCTAATGATTGTAAATATGCAGTGCTCGTTTTTTTGTTTCCGTATTATTTTGCTGAGGATGATGGCTTTCAGCTTCATCCATCTCCCTTCAGAGGACATGATCACCTTCATTTTAATGGCTGTATACTATTTCATGATGTATATGTGCTGTGCTTCCTTTATGCAGTCTGTTACTGATAGGCATTTGACTTAATTCCATGTCTCTGCTACTGCTTTGGTGCCATAATAAACGTACACATGCATATATTCTTAAAATAGAATGCCTTGTTTTGAAGCAGAGCTATACACCAAGTAATGAAATTGCTGAGTTCAAGGTATTTCTTGTTCTAAATATCTGATGAATTACTACACACTTTTCCACAATGTCTGTACTGATGTACACTACAAACAACAGGTAAAAATGTTCCTATGACTCCATTAACTCACTGCCATCTGTTGTTTCCTGGGTTTTTAGTAATCTCTATTTTCACTGGCCTCAGATGAGATCTCATTGTGGTTTTGGTTTGCATTTCTCTAATAATTAGTGATGTTGACCTTTTTGAGACTAACGGTTTCTGAAATAAAAGACCCATAACTCTTTTCTTACCCCAATGTGGCCTCTTTATATCTGCTAATCAGCATGCATTTCACTTGTGTTTTAACACTACCCTGCCAAAGAAAATGTATTATGTGCTCTACTTATTAGATAGAGAAAATGACAGGATGTTAGAACAGCAGAAACTTAGAGAAACATGAGGTCTCTTATAAAATTTCTTCAATTTTTCTTTTGAGACAGACTTTCACTCTTGCTGCGCAAGCTGCAGTGCAATGGTGCAATCTCGACTGACTGCAACCCCTACCTCTTGGGTTCAAGCAATTCTACTGTCTCAGTCTCCCAAATAGCTGAGATTACAGGTGCCCACCACCATGCCTCGCTGACTTTTTTATTATTGTCGCATCAAATCTAGAGCTAAGCATATCAGAAAAATGAAAATCTGACCACAATGACATACAAATTTATGTTGCATAGAATGGCCTGTAAACATGAAGAAATGACAGATGTTAGTGAATGTATGGAAAATTTGGGAACCTCATCCAATTGCTAATGGGAAGATAAAAGAGGAAGTTTATTTAGAAAACAGTCTAGTACTTTCACAAATAATTGTATATACATTCAGCATATTGCCCCAAAATTAAGGTGTATTTATACCAATTTGTATAAGAATGTTTGTAGTAACATTATTCATAATATAGTGTTTCCATCAACTCCTGATGTGCAGGTGGACCTATACAAATGCTACCCTTGCAATGCATTTGCCTCATGCATTCATTTTCTATGTATCTGATATAATTGATGAAAATTCACATATTCTATAATGAATACACCAAGTTAAAGAGTTTGGACAAAATACTAAAACATTTTTACCTCAGTATGCTTGATTTAAAAATAAGACAGTATAGCAAGCCCATTGCAGAAATCTCAAGCTTAGGAAACCCCAGTGTTTTAAAGAGAGTGTGCACATTAAAATGACTAAAGTGATAGTTTGTGAGTTATCTCTCAAGATGTCTCAATGCCATGTCCTCTTCTGGCAGGGTCCTGAGGTCAGTTCTTTATTCTCACCCTGGATGTAGCACCAGGTGTCCTGTAGCAACAGCCAGTCCTTGGCAGGTCCAGAAAAGGAGTCTTCATCCTCATAGTGGTCGCGACTCCAGGTGTCCCAAAGCCACTGCCACTCTTGGGTGGGTCCTGAGATGAAGTAGGCTTCGTCTTCCTCATAAATGTGGCCACCGGTGTCACGAGGTACCCTGAAAACATGACTTCTCCTGGGTGTGTCCTGAGGACAAGGAAGCTCTGTCTGAGGCACTGTGAGGAGACCCTGCTCCTCAGACAGTTGGTTTGTGAAATCAGTGCATGGGCTCCGTGCACCTGCTGGTGGTAGCAATGGAAAATCTCTGAAATTCAGGGTGTATTCATCCAGGCAATAATTTCAGGAAGTGGAAGTGAAATAGAGGCAACATTCGCATACATTCAATGGAGATAAAAGGAAGCAAAGAGGAGGTCAATAGACAAAACTCAGTTGATTTTTTCTATATCAGCAATACTGCACAGAAATAATAGGAATTTGAAATATTAAAACACCATTTACAATACTACCCACAAAATTGAATTCATTAAATATAAGGGTAACAAAATATGCAAAATTCTCTCAGAACACAATGAGTCAGTTCTCAGAGAAATCAAAAGAAATATGAGTAGATGCAGATAGGCTAGGCACAGTGGAAATTGCTTGTAATCCCAGCAGTTTGGGAGGCTTTGGCAGGCAGGTCACTTGGGTCCGTGAGTTGGAGACCAGCCTGGGGAACATGGTGAAACCCCATCTCTACCAAAAATACAGAAACAATAAGCTGGGGTTGATGGTGCATCCTTGTAGTCCCAGTTACTTTGGGCGTTGAAGTAGAAGAATCTCAGTGAGCTGAGATCGTGCCTTGGCACTCCAACATGAGTGAAAAAGTGAAATATTTCTCAATAAATAAATAAAGGAAGAGACCTTTCTTGTTCTTGAGAAGTACATTTATTATTATTTCAGGCATATTCCAAGCAAATTCAAGGCAAATAAATCAACAAACTTTTCCTAAACCTAGAATAGATGAAATAAGCCTGAAGAAGAATAAAGCTGAAGGACTTCCACACATGGATATTAATACTTACACTAAAGCTAGCTCAATAAACAAGTGTGTGGCATTGATGATTTAATACACAATTGGATAAGTGGAACAGAATAGACAGCCCCAAAACAGACCCAAGTCAACTGATTATTCCTCATTTTTTGTGGATTTATCTACCTAGGATCTTTGATGCTGATGGCCTTTGGATTGGGTTGTGTGTGTGTGTGTGTGTGCTTTCGGTTGATGTTGATGTGACTGCTTTCTGTTTGTTGGTTTTTCATCTAAAAGTCAGGCATCTGTTCTGTAGGTCTGCTGGAGTTTGTTGGAGGTCTCCTTCAGATGCTGTTTGCCTGGGTATCACCATCTGAGATGGTGAAACAGCAATAATTGGAAGATTTTTCCCACAGTGATAGCTGACTTTTTCCAGCCAGAACTCTCCTGTGTGAAGTTTCTGTTGATCCCTGCTGGCAGGTGACTCTTAGTCATAAGGGACAGGGGTCACGGGCACACTTGAAAAGGCAGTCTGTCCCTGAGCAGAGCTTGAGCACTGTTCTAGCAGATACTTTGCTCTCTTCAGAGCAGGCAGGCAGGAATGTTTAAGTTTGCTGAAGTTGCACTCACAGCCATGCCTTTTCCCAGGTGGTCTGTCCCAGGGAGATGGGAGTTTTACATATAAGCCCTTGACTGGGGCTGCTGCCTTTCTCTCATAGATGCCCTACTTAGTGAGAAGGAATCTAGAGTCAATCTGGCTACAGATAGTTTGCATACTTCTGTGAGTTCCATGCAGTCCAAACTTCCTGGCAGCTTTCTTAACACTGTGAGGGAAAACCCTTACACTCAAGTCTCAGTAATGGTTGTCGACCCTCTCCCCAGCAAGCCTGATCATTTCAAGTTGACTTCAGAATTCTCTGCAGGTAGTGAGAATTTGAAGCACTGGATCTCTGCTTGCTGTGCTCCATGGGAGTGGGACCTGATGAGTGACACCACTTGAATCCCTGGCTTCAGATCTCTTGCTATGGGTGTCAACGGTTCTGTGTCACTGGGGTTCCATGCATCACTGGGGTACAAAAACATTTTTTGCAGCTATCTCAGCATCTGCCAAGTGGCCACCCAGTTTTGTGCTTGAAACCCCAGACTGTGGTTGTGTAGGTACACTAGGCAATCTCCTGGTGTGTGGGTTGCAAAAATCATGGGAAAGGTGAGGAAGAGGGCTTGATAGCACAGCCCCTGATGGCTTTCCTTGGCTAGCGGGGGGAGAATTTCACAATCTCTTGCACTTCCTTGGTGAAGCAACACTCACCAACCTGCTTCTGCTTACCTGTTGTGGGCTGCACTCAATGTCTAACCAGTCCCAATGAGATGAACTCGGTACCTGAGGTGGAAATGCAGAAATCGCCGGTCTTTTGTGTTGGTCTCTCTGGGAGCTGCATACCAGAGTTGTTCTTTTTCAGCCATCTTGCCAGATGCCCACCATCTTTTATTCTCATTTAGAGGGCACTGTTAAAATTACCAGAAGTTTCGCTTGTAATGTCTAAAAGGAAAAATGAAACTAAGAGTGAGAAATATTTTAATAGTCTGTCTTCAAATGTCAATCAATGCAGTTCCGTGTGAAAGATGAAGAAAAACTAACAGACTAAAAACATGTGATTTCACATTTTTGCTCACTTTTGTAAAAGCAGATTTCAGGAGGAAAACCTCCAGACTTCTTTTCTGTATCATGTATAAAGCATTGCAAAATATGTACTGAAATTCAAATCAAAGTTTTTCTTTTTTAATTCCCACAGAAACTGTTTTGTGCTCTAGAATTTCCCTCTTGCTGCTTTTACATCTGTAGGGGTTCAGTCACGATGGTGGGGAAAATTATCAGATGCAAACCTTCTTGGAACTGCTGGGGATTGGCATAAGCCCCAGTAATAAACTTGACTGAAGGCAGACTTTTCCCTTTAGTTAAATAAGTTAGAGTAAAACAAAGGATGTGGGGTGTTTACCTAACTAGTATATTCACTCCTGTGGTCCTAAGACTAACATCTGACTTTCCACAGATGCTTAATTGCTTTCCAATCGGGAAGTCTACACTGTCAATTACAATTTAGTGGTGTTGACTCAAGCCTTTGTATATTAATCTTTACTGAATAAATGCAAGTCTCAGCAGCTGCTCAGGGCCACAGCCAAAACTGTTTACTACACTCTGCTGGAGTCTGTAAGCAGCCCAGATGCTAAGCTAGACTGGCAAAGCAGAATATCTGTGTGTCAGTGTACTTTATTCATCCATCAATGAGTCAGGATCTGTGGGACTGAAACCCTTAGACATCTGTAAAGGAATCAATGGGTTGAAAGTGATCTCTACATAGTGAAGTAGCACACTATTTCAGCCCATTGTCTCATTAGCTACAGCTTGCTATCTCATTTTATAAATTATGAATTTAAAAAGGATAAATGCAACATATATATTAGCATAATTTTTTTTTTTAGTTTTTACTAAATAGAGCTCAGATTATGAACGGTTTTCTGTGGCACAACACATGCATGCTTCTTTTGGCATCAATTATGGAATAAAGAGAAAATAGTAATAACAAAAAATGCCAGTCTGAAGATATCACTACTGTACATTGCATTTCTATGACATTGTAGAAAAGACTACAGAGAAGGTAAACAGACTTGAGTTGTATACTGGTTTGTAGAGGGCAAGGAGTGAGTTGAATAGGAGAACAGGATTTTGGAAAGAGGTAAAAATGGGCCTGTTAGAATTGGGCTCCCTCTGGTTGATGAGGTTGTGCTATGTCTTTGATAGAATGAAGAGTGTGTAGTTCCAGCATGAAAAAAAAAAGGCTCTACTCGGCCAGTTGATATGTCTCATGCCTGTAATCCCATCACTTTTGGAGGTAAAAATGGGTGGATCACGAGGGCAGGAGATAGAGACCATCTTGTTTAACATCTTGGAACCCTGTCTCTAATAAAAAAACACAAAAACAAATTAGCTGAGGGTGGTGGTGGGTGCCTGTAGTCCCAGCTACTCAGGAGGCTGTGGCAAGAGAATGGTGTGATCCCGGAAGGCGGAACTGGCAGTGAAAAGAGACAGCTCCACTGCACTCCAGCATAGATGTCAGAGCAAGATGATGTCTCAAAAAAAGTGGGGGGGGGGGCTCCTATTCACTCTAGAAGACTGGGGTCTTCTTTCATTACACATGAAACTATTTCAGAACCAGTTCTCAGGAAGACTTTGTTGTATGTGATAAAAGAAGCATAACATAAAATTTACCAATTTAAACATTTGTAAGCGTACAGGTAAGAGGTATTAAGTATGTTTATGTTACTGTGCAACAATCACCAACATTTCACATTCTCACCAGCAATGCACAAGTGTTTATTCCATTTTCACCACATACCCTCCAACTCTCCCTTTAAAAAAATAAATAAAAAAAAAAAAAGGCATTCTAGTGCACATAAATTGGTAATCTCATTGTGGTTTAGATATTCACTTACCTAAGAGCTAGTGACGTTGAACATATTTTTATATGCTTATACGCATTTAATTTGTCAGTGGTTTCCTGAGAATGACAGGGAATGCACAGAAAACATAAGAAAAAAATAGATAAATTGAATTCCATTAAAACAAACCGTTCATGCTCAAAGGACACTATTGTGGCTCTACCCATGCTTCCACTCCTTCTAACAACACCCAGATCTCACCGCATCCAGCTCGGAAACTCGATTTCTCCAAAGCAGATCCACCTGTAGGCATCACCAAGGGTATCAGTAGACAATAGAGAGAGACACAGTGGTGTCTGCAGTGTCCATCATGAAGTCCAGTCCCTAAACGTAGACCAACTGGCCAGTCTGGAAAGAAACTTCTTTGGAGAATGACAGTGCTAGGGGCATCAGCCACAATTCAGTTGCAGCCATAGAGGGGTCCAGAGTGTTACTTCAAGCAGCCATAGGGCAGAGAAAAGGGCCAGAAAAGGTGAGGAGGAGGGTGGAAATATCATGGCCAGGCCCCTACTGGTACATTTTGCCATGCTGCAGTGACCAGGGGGCACAGAGAACACTGTATTTTGGTGGGCAGAGACTCTCTCAGATGAGAACAGTAGAACCTGGAAAGAAACAGAAGCCAAGCTAAGGAATGTGGGTTCCTATTTCAGTTTGGCCACTGGTGGCTCTGGGCCCCAGGATATCACAAATTGCAATGCCTTTACAATTTTTCCTGTGTCTGTAAAGACTTGACTCAGGATATGATTGACTTGGCCTCCTTGAGGCACTTAATAAAGCCTGTTACTAGCAACACATAATATGTTAGCAGTTTATTTACAATGACCTTCAATAAAGTTTTGTTGTCCTGTATTGAAAATAAGAAAACAATGAATAAGAGCACAATAGTTGTGTGAATAAATGATAATTGATCCTGAAGAAGTATCAGGCAGCAATTGATAACAAATATTGGTATTTCGGGGGCGGAGCAAGATGGCCGAATAGGAACAGCTCCAGTCTCCAACTCCCAGCGTGAGCAACACAGAGGTACTGGGGTCATCTTACTAGGGAGTGGCAGACAATCGGTGCTGGTCAGTTGCTGCAGCCTGACCAGTGAGAGCTGAAGCAGGGCAAGACATCGCCTCACGTGGGAAGTGCAAGGGGGAAGGGTATCCCTTTTCCTAGCCAGGGGAACTGAGACACACAACACCTGGAAAATCGGGTAACTCCCACCCCAATACTGCGCTCTAAGCTAACGGGCACACCAGAAGAATATATCCCTCACCTGGCTGGGAGGGTCCCACACCCACAGAGCCTCCCTCATTGTTAACACAGCAGTCTGTGGCGATCTAACCGCAAGGCAGCAGCGAGGCTGGGGGAGGGGCACCCACCATTGCTGAGGCTTAAGTAGGTAAACAAAGCCGCTGGGAAGCTCAAACTGGGTGAGCTCACAGCAGCTCAAGGAAACCTGCCTGTCTCTATAGACTCCACCTCTGGTGGCAGGGCTCAGCTAAGAAAACAACAGGGGAAGGAGCAGAGGCCAGAGCAGATGCGAACAACTCTGTCTGACAGCTTTGAAGAGAGCAGTGGATCTCCCAACACGGAGATTGAGATCTGAGAACGGACAGACTGCCTGCTCAAGTGGGTCACTGACCACTGAGTAGCCTAACTGGGAGACATCCCCCACTAGGGGCAGTCTGAAACCCCACACCTCACAGGGTGGAGTACACCCCTGAGAGGAAGCTTCCAAAGTAAGAATCAGACAGGTACACTCGCTGTTCAGCAATATTCTATCTTCTGCAACCTCTGCTGCCGATACTCAGGCAAACAGGGTCTGGAGTGGACCTCAAGCAATCTCCAATAGACCTATAGCTGAGGGTCCTGACTGTCAGAAGGAAAACTATCAAACAGGAAGGACACCTATACCAAAACCCCATCAGTACGTCACCATCATCAAAGACCAGAGACAGATAAAACCACAAAGATGGGGAAAAAGCAGGGCAGAAAAGCTGGAAATTCAAAAAATAAGAGCGCATCTCCCCCTACAAAGGGGCGCAGCCCATCGCCAGCAACGGATCGAAGCTGGTCAGAGAATGACTTTGACGAGATGAGAGAAGAAGGCTTTAGTCCATCAAACTTCTCAGAGCTAAAGGAGGAATTACATACCCAGCGCAAAGAAACTAAAAATCTTGAAAAAAGAGTGGAAGAATTGACAGCTAGACTAATTAATGCAGAGAAGGTCATAAATGAAATGACAGAGATGAAAACCATGACACGAGAAATACGTGACAAATGCACAAGCTTCAGTAACCAACTCGATCAACTGGAAGAAAGAGTATCAGCAATTGAGGATCAAATGAATGAAATGAAGCAAGAAGAGAAACCAAAAAAAACAAAAAAAGAGGAAAAAGAAATGAATAAAGCCTGCAAGAAGTATGGGATTATGTAAAAAGACCAAATCTACGTCTGACTGGGGTGCCTGAAAGTGAGGGGGAAAAGGGAACCAAGTTGGAAAACACTCTTCAGGATATCATCCAGGAGAACTTCCCCAACCTAGTAGGGCTGGCCAACATTCAAATTCAGGAAATACAGAGAACGCCACAAAGATACTCCTCCAGAAGAGCAACTCCAAGACACATAATTGCCAGATTCACCAAAGTTGAAATGAAGGAAAAAAATCTTAGGGGCAGCCAGAGAGAAAGATCAGGTTACCCACAAAGGGAAGCCCATCAGACTAACAGCAGATCTCTCGGCAGAAACTCTACAAGCCAGAAGAGAGTGGGGGCCAATAGTCAATGTTCTTAAAGAAAAGAATTTTCAACCCAGAATTTCATATCCAGCCAAACTAAGTTTCATAAGTGAAGGAGAAATAAAATTCTTTACAGATAAGCAAATGGTTAGAGATTTTGTCACCACCAGGCCTGCCTTACAAGAAACCCTGTAGGAAGCCCTAAACATGGAAAGGAACAACCAGTACCAGCCATTGCAAAAACATGCCAAAATGTAAAGGCCATCGAGGCTAGGAAGAAACTGCATCAACTAATGAGCAAAATCACCAGTTAATATCATAATGGCAGGATCAAGTTCACACATAACAATATTAACCTTAAATATTAATGGACTAAATGCTCCAATTAAAAGACACAGACTGGCAAACTGGATAAAGAGTCAAGACCCATCAGTCTGCTGTATTCAGGAGACCCATCTCACCATCTCACATGCAGAGACATACATAGGCTCAAAATAAAAGGATGGAGGAAGATCTACCAAGCAAATGGAGAACAAAAAAAACAGGGGTTGCAATCCATGTCTCTGATAAAACAGACTTTAAAACATCAAATATCAAAAGAGACAAAGAAGGCCATTACATAATGGTAAAGGGATCAATTCAACAGGAAGAGCTGGAGTGGACCTAACTCTCCTAAATATATATGCACCCAATACAGGAGCACCCAGATTCATAAAGCAAGTCCTTAGAGACTTACAAAGAGACTTAGGCTCCCATATAATAATAATGGGAGACTTCAACACTCCACTGTCAACATTAGACAGATCAACGAGACAGAAAGTTAACAAGGATATCCAGGAATTGAACTCATCTCTGCACCAAGTGGACCTAATAGACATCTATAGAACTCTCCACCCCAGATCAACAGAATATACATTCTTCTCAGCACCACATCGCACTTATTCCAAAATTGACCACATAATTGGAAGTAAAGCACTCCTCAGCAAATGAAAAAGAACAGAAATTATAACAAACTGTCTCTCAGACCACAGTGCAATCAAACTAGAACTCAGGACTAAGAAACTCAATCAAAACCGCTCAACTACATGGAAACTGAACAACCTGCTCCTGAATAACTACTGGGTACATAATGAAATGAAGGCAGAAATAAAGATGTTCTTTGAAACCAATGAGAACAAGGATACAACATACCAGAATCTCTGGGACACATTTAAAGCAGTGTGTAGAGGGAAATTTATAGCACTAGATGCCCACAAGAGAAATCAGGAAAGATCTAAAATTGACACTCTAACATCACAATTAAAAGAACTAGAGAGGCAAGAGCAAACACATTCAAAAGCTAGCAGAAGGCAAGAAATAACTAAGATCAGAGCAGAACTGAAGGAGATAGAGACACAAAAAACCCTCCAAAAAATCAATAAATCCAAGAGTTGGTTTCTTGAAAAGATCAAAAAAATTGACAGACCACTAGCAAGACTAATAAAGAAGAAAAGAGAGAGGAATCAAATAGATGCAATAAAAAATGATAAAGAGGATATCACCACCGACCCCACAGAAATACAAACTACCATCAGAGAATACTATAAACACCACTATTCAAATCAACTAGAAAATCTAGAAGAAATGGCTAATTTCCTGGACACTTACACTCTCCCAAGACTAAACCAGGAAGAAGTTGAATCCCAGAATAAACCAATAGCAGGCTCTGAAATTGAGGCAACAATTAATAGCCCACCCACGAAAAAAAGTCCAGGACCAGATGGATTCACAGCTGAATTCTACCAGAGGTACAAGGAGGAGCTGGTACCATTCTTTCTGAGACCATTCCAATCAATAGAAAAAGAGGGAATCCTCCCTAACTCATTTTATGAGGCCAACATCATCCTGATACCAAAGCCTGGCAGAGACACAACAAAAAAAGAGAATTGTAGACCAATATCCCTGATGAACATCGACGCAAAAATCCTCAATAAAATACTGGCAAACCGGATTCAGCAGCACATCTAAAAGCTTAGCCACCATGATCAAGTGGGCTTCATCCCTGGGATGCAAGTCTGTTTCAACATTCACAAATCAATAAATGTAATCCAGCATATAAACAGAACCAAAGACAAGAACCACATGATTATCTCAATAGATGCAGAAAAGGCTTTTGACAAAATTCAACAGCCCTTCATGCTAAAAACGCTCAGTAAATTCGGTATTGATGGAACGACCTCAAAATAATAAGAGCTATTTATGACAAACCCACAGCTAATGTCACACTGAATGGGCAAAAACTGGAAAAATTCCCTTTGAAAACTGGTATAAGACAGGGATGCACTCTGGCACCACTCCTATTCAACATAATGTTGGAAGTCCTGGCTAGGGCAATCAGGCAAGAGAAAGAAATCAAGGGTATTCAGTTAGGAAAAGAAGAAGTCAAATTGTCCCTGTTTGCAGATGACATGATTGTATATTTAGAAAACCTCATTGTCTCAGCCCAAAATCTCCTTAAACTGATAAGCAACTTCAGCAAAGTCTCAGGATACAAAATTAATGTGCAAAAATCACAAGCATTCTTATACATCAGTAACAGACAAGCAGAGAGCCAAATCAGGAATGAACTTCCATTCACAATTGCTTCAAAGAGAATAAAATACCTAGGAATCCAGCTTACAAGGGATGTCAAGGACCTCTTCAAGGAGAACTACAAACCACTGCTCAGTGAAATCAAAGAGGACACAAACAAATGGAAGAACATACCATGCTCATGGATAGGAAGAATCAATATCGTGAAAATGGCCATACTGCCCAAGGTTATTTATAGATTCAATGCCATCCCCATCAAGCTACCAATGAGTTTCTTCACAGAATTGGAAAAAACTGCTTTAAAGTTCATATGGACCAAAAAGGAGCCTGCATTGCCAAGACAATCCCAAGCCAAAAGGACAAAGCTGGAGGCGTCACGCTACCTGACTTCAAACTATACTAGAAGGCTACAGTAACCAAAACAGCATGGTACTGGTACCAAAACAGAGATATAGACCAATGGAACAGAACAGAGTTGTCAGAAATAATACCACACATCTACAGCCATCTGATCTTTGACAAACCTGAGAGAAACAAGAAATGGGGAAAGGATTCCCTATTTAATAAATGGTGCTGGGAAAATTGGCTCGCCATAACTAGAAAGCTGAAACTGGATCCTTTCCTTATACGAAGATTAATTCAAGATGGATTAGAGACTTAAATGTTAGACCTAATACCATAAAAATCCTAGAAGAAATTCTAGGTAGTACCATTCAGGACATAGGCATGGGCAAGGACTTCATGTCTAAAACACCAAAAGCAAAGGCAGCAAAAGCCAAATTTGACAAATGGGATCTAATTAAACTAAAGAGCTTCTGCACAGCAAAAGAAACTACCATCAGAGTGAACAGGCAACCTACAGAATGAGAGAAAATTTTTGCAATCTACTCATCTGACAAAGGGCTAATATCCAGAATCTACAAAGAACTCAAACAAATACAGAAGAAAAAAACAAACAACCCCATCAAAAAGTGGGGAAAGGATATGAATAGACATTTCTCAAAAGAAGACATTCATACAGCCAACAGACACATGAAAAAATGCTCATCATCACTCGCCATCAGAGAAATGCAAATCAAAACCACAATGAGATACCATCTCACACCAGTTAGAATGGCAATCATTAAAAAATCAGGAAACAACAGTTGTTGGAGAGGATGTGGAGAAATAGGAACACTTTTACACTGTTGGTGGGATTGTAAACTAGTTCAACCATTGTGGAAAACAGTATGGCAATTCCTCAAGGATCTAGAACTAGATGTACCATATGACCCAGCCATCCCACTACTGGGTATATACCCAAAGGATTATAAATTATTCTACTACAAAGACACATGCACACGTATGTTTATTGCAGCACTATTCACAATAGTAAAGACTTGGAATCAACCCAAATGTCCATCTGTAACAGACTGGATTAAGAAAATGTGGCACATACACACCGTGGAATACTATGCAGCCATAAAAAGGGATGAGTTTGCGTCCTTTGTAGGGACATGGATGCAGCTGGAAACCATCATTCTTAGCAAACTATCACAAGAAGAGAAAACCAAACACCGCATGTTCTCACTCATAGCTGGGAACTGAACAATGAGATCACTTGGACTCGGGAAGGGGAACATCACACACCGGGGCCTATCATGGGGAGGGGGGAGGGGGGAGGGATTGCATTGGGGAGTTATACATGATATAAATGATGAATTGATGGGTGCTGACGGGTTGATGGGTGCAGCACACCAACATGGCACAAATATACATATGTAACAAACCTGCACGTTATGCACTTGTACCCTGGAACTTAAAGTATAATAAAAAAAAATAAAAATAAAAAAATAAAATAAAATAAAATAAATAAAAAATATATTGGTATTTCATGAATGCTCACTGTGTCTCAATGGTACTCTTAGGCTTTGGATAAGCACCCCCACTTAACCTTTGCAACAATCCCCATGGCAGGTGCTGGCACCATCTGTTTTATAGATGAGAGGTCACGTGAATATACCTAGGGTCACACACCTGGGTAGTGCATGATCTAAATATAAGCAGGCACAAGAGGTGTCAAGAAAGATGCTAATGTCCTAATGGTAAGTGGAAAGGAGGAACAAATGCACACATGCTGTGAAGGCCTGACAAGAAGTAGGTCAGCCCAACAAAGAGACCATATCCACAGTTGGCCAGCTGCACATTTTTTTATCCTTAAAGGATCCTCCTCATGAAAGGAAGATCACAGAATACAGGGAGAGTGCTCAAAAAAGCACTGTACCAGAAGCATGATAAAAGCAAATCAAACAAAATAATACAGATAAATACACAACAATGACAGCTGCATTTGTCTTTAGGTGACAGGCCTGTGTGTCTTTTTCTAAGTCTGTTGTCTCCATTCTCCCAAATAGACACAAATTCACGTGATGAGTCAGGCTGCAGGAGAAAGTGTATGATCAGACGAAGCTGCTCACCAAACCTCTCCCCTAATGTGGGCTCCTTGCTGGTGGCTTCCCTGTCCCTGGGGTATGACCTGATCCCAGTGACAGGGCCCTGTCAGCCCTACACCCATTCAATGCCCTAGTCCCTACTAGAGGGTAGAGGGGAACTGAACAGATGAGATAATCCCATGGCCCATGGGATGATAGTACCTGGCAGTCAGTGACTTTCAAATGATCTTCTCTCCAGAAACGTCCAAGGCCAAGCCCAGTGGCTCCCATGATCCTTGAAGGGTCTCTTTGGACTGTGGAGGACAATTTTATTCATATCCTTCTAAAAGAGAAAAACTGGGAGGGGAGGTTATGCGGAACTCTGAAGCCCAGACTTCTTCCCAGGAGGAAAAGCAGGCCTGCTGGCCAAAAAGTGCTGACATCACAGGGTCACCCCAATATTCTTTGTCTACCTCTTCTACTGTCTTTGATCTGAACAGTAATTAGTAACCAGGTTCATTCCAAATCTTGGTGCCTGAGTAGTCTCTCAAATCAACTCACCAAGCAATCCTCTGATGACACAAAGCCATTTTCTTCAGACAAAGTCCTGACCCTGCCAGACAGTGACCTTGAAACGCAGAGGGGCAGACAACTCCAGTTGGACCAGTCCTGATCCTCACACCCTCATTTTCAGTGATCTCACTGCCAGCTGACTGAAAGGGATAGGGATGGGACTGCAGGAAGAAAGAAATCCTTGCAATTCAGGTTTCTCTGTAATAGAGGTTTAAATTATATGTTTAATAAAACTAGATGTGTGAGTACTTAAATAGAAAATTTATCATGCACCAGGTGCAGTGGCCCATGTCTGTAATCCCATCACTGTGGGAGGTTGACAAAGGCAGATAACGAGTTCAGGACATCAAAACCATCCTGTCTAACACTGAAAACCTGTCTCTACTAAAAATACCAAAAAAAAAAAAAAAAAAAAAAATTAGCCGGGTGTGGTGACACACACCTGTAGTTCCAGCTACTTGGGAAGCTGAGGCAGTAGAACAGGATGAACTAGGATGCGGAGCTTCTGGTGAGCCAAAGTCACACTGCTGAAATCCACCCGGAGCAACAGAAGAAGACTGTCTCAAAACAAAACAAACAAAACAAAACAAAACGTACCTTTGAAATTAATAAAAAATTTTTCTGGTGCTGTTCCAAGATGGCTGAATGGGAACAGCTCTGGTCTTCAACTCCCAGTGTGATTGAGGCAGAAGATGAGTCAGTCCTGCAGTACTGAGTACTAAAGCACCTGATTCATCTCACTGGGACTGGTTGGACAGTGGGTGCAATCCATGGAGGGCAAGCTGAAGCAGGGCAGGGCGCCACCCCTCCCGGGAAGTTCAAATGGTTGGGGAGATTTCCCTTTATTAGCCAAGGGAAGCCATGACAGAATGCCTGGAAACACAGAGGATTCCCACACAAATACTGTAATTTTCCCAAGGTCTTAGCAATTGGTAAACAAGGTGATTTTCTCCCATGACTGGCTCAGCCGGTCCCATGCCCACAGAGCCTTGCTCATTCCTAGTGCAGCGGTCTGAGGTAAATCTCCAAGGTAGTAACCTGGCTGGGGAAGTGTTGTCCACCACTGCAAAGTCATCAGTAGGAAAAGAAGGCAACCAGGAAGCTCGTACTGGGTGGAGACCACCACAACTCAACAACGGTTACTACCTCTGGACTGAGCAGGGTATAGCTGAAAAAAAAGTAGTAGACAACTTCTGTAGACTTAAATTTCCCTATCTTAAATATCTTAAATGTCTTTTTCTTATCAAAGAAAATTCTGTGAACCTAGTAACTGGATTCAAAATAGTATGATGTGGAGTGTTGGTGTTGGTGATTGACCTGAATTATTGAGATAAAATCAGTCTACTACTCCACAACAGAGGTATGGAAAAGTATGTATAGAACACAGAAGATCTAAAGGGTGCTTGATAGTATTTAAATGCCTGGAGATTAAGTTCAGTGGAACACTGCAACAGCCTCACATTGGTAGGACTGTAAATTATTCACCCTCTTCAGGAATTCAGGATTCAGTTGCTCCATCAGAAAGAAGGAAGGAAGGAAGGAAAGGGAAGGAAGGAAGGAAGGAAGGAAGGAAGGAAGGAAGGAAGGAAGGAAGGAAGGAAGGAAGGAAGGAAGGAAGGAAGAAAATACGATTAAGGAATCCTTGCTGAGGTGCTTGTTAAAAGCAAAAGGAACACGTAAAGCTTGATAGAGAAATGTAGACATCAACACCAGGTACAGCCAAGTGACCTGCTGCAGAAATGAGCACTTTAATTTTCCTAAGTAGTTCCTCCTTTTGTTAAAAAAAAAAAAAAAAAAAAAAAAAAAAAAAAAAAAAAAAAAAAAAGCTGTGTATCTACACATTTAATAGTATCTTCATCTTTTCTTTTTCTTTATCATGTGACATAAGATCCATTGATGTCAAATCAGCATTTGACGATTGTTAACTTCATGTAATAGTGTTTGCATTTGGGATTGGTGAATTAGTGGTTGTAATAAAGATAGTTGTATTATGTTAGGTGGAATTATGATGTTATTATTGTGTTTACTTGAAGATTAGGTATGACCTTAGGAGAGGTGTATGGTTGAATTTGTCAAGGAGTGGATTTGTGATGGTCAACTGAGTGTTGACTTCATTGTATTGAGGTATACAGGGTAAAAATCCTGGGTGCATCTGTTGGATATTTTCCCAAAAACAATTAATGTTTGAATCAGTGAGCTGGGGAAGGCAGGTTCACCTTAATCTGGTGAGCAGAATCTAATCAGCTTTTAGAGAATATCAATCAGGTAGAAAAATGCAAATTCATGAAATGGGCCTTGTCTCCCAGCCATGGTTATCTACCATGGTGTTGCTAGCTGCTTCAGTTCACAAACAAATTTTTTAATCAAATATAAAATATTTTACAGTGTATGAGTTACCCTCATTTTTGGATTTATCTTAACATTTCCACATACATTTTTCTATTACAGCTACTTCCTCATTCACCTGTTTTTATTTTCTCTTATTGGCCAATGTAAATTTTTGTGAATGTATTTATTTCTGGTTAATTTAGAACATGACAGAGTATAAGTAATTGCAATCAAAGAATCACAGTGTAAAAATGTTCTATCAAATAAAATTTTAAAACAGTAGAAGATACTTGAGTATTAATTCTACTCAACAACTTTAGCAAAAGCAAGACTTCTCTATCTCCAGTTAGAACCTTTGAAATCTTTGTTTTCATATGGTTTGGTTATTATAAGGACTTAGCAAATTTTATGTCATAAGATGCATTTAATATTTGCCTGAGGACAAATATTATGTCCAGTGTGTATGCAAAATGTAGTGTGCTAATCCATGTGTGTGGATGTCTTTTCTCTATGCCTTCCAGCTGTGGTCAAGATTAGTTCTATTCCAAAGTCCATTCATTGCATTTTCTTCATTGGCACCCCAAAAAATACAGACTGCCTAGTGTTTTATATCACTACATTAGTGTTTTATGGAAATATTTAAAAAGTAATGGGAAAGAATAGGGGAGAAAAAGAAATGTATGGTTTACTTTCTAATCATTGATTAACCGAACTGAATTCACTTTACTAACACTTATCCTAACTTGAATCAACTGAACTTTACAAAAGCTTTTAAATTTCTTCTGATTTACAGAAACCAAAGACTGAGCTAAATAATCTTGAAAAGATAATATCAATGTGTGCTTTATACTCTTTTTTTTTAAAATTTTTCTGGAAAGATGATTTACCACTGCTTATTTCTCAAAGAGAGGACTGAGACTCCAGAATTTAAGATATTTAGCAGCATTTCTAGCCTCTCAGGGCTAGATGCTAGTAACAGCCTTACCAATTCCACTTCCAGTCATGAACAAGGCCCAGGGTAAAATTAAGTAAAATCCAGTGACTTATCAAAACCCTAGCTAGTTACATGGACTGTCTGTTACCTCTATGAGTTCGTTATCTACAACTGTTTCCCTTCCACAGTCTGCTTCAGCCACAGTGACCTGGCTGTTTTTCAAACAATTTAAGCAGGTTTCTGGTGGGAGTCATCTCACTTGTTGATCTTAATGCATGCTTGCATGATTATTCCTGTGGGGAAAAGAAAAAGAGATCAGACTGGTACTGTGTCTATATAGAAAGAAGTAAACATAAGAGACTCCCTTTTGCTCTGTATTTGAGATGCTGTTAATCTGTGACCCTACCCCCAACCTTGTCCTTGCAAGAGGCATGTGCTGTGTTGACTCAAGGTTTAACGGATTTGGGGCTGTGCAGGATGTGCTTTGTTAAGCAAGTGCCTGAAGGCAGTATGCTTGTGAAAAGTCATCACCATTCTCTTAATCTCAACTACCAAGGGACACGTACACTGCTGAAGGTTGCAGGGACTTCTGCCTAAGAAAGCTAAGTATTGTCCAAGGTTTCTCTCCACGTGATAGTCTGAAATATGGCCTCATGGGAAGGGAAAGACCTAATCATCCCCCAGCCTGACATCCGTGAATGGTCTGTGCTGAGGAAGACTAGTGAAAGAGGAAAGAAAGCCTCTTGGCAATTGAGATAGAGAAAAGCATCTGTCCCCTGCCCATCCCTGGGCAATGGAACATCTGAGTGTAAAACCTGATTGTATGTTCTATTGACTGAGAAGGGAAAAAAACACCTTAGGGCTGAAGGTGGGACATGCTAGCAGCAATACTGCTCTTTATGCACGGAAAAGGTTTATGGAGATATTTGCATACGCATATCAAGGCACAGCACTTTTCCTTAAACTTATTCACGTCACAGAGATCTTTATTCATATGTCTTACTGCTGACCTTCTCCTATGATGATCTTACTATCCTGCCACTTCCCTTCCCTAAGGTGGTAAACATAATGATCAATAAATCCTGGGCTGGTCATCTATATGCTGAGTGTCGGTCCCCAGGTCGACTTTTTCTTTCTGTATTCTTTGTCTCTGTGTCTCATTTCTTTTCTCAAGTCTCTCATTCCACCTAATGAGAAACACCCACAGATGAGGAGGGGCACGGCACCCTTTCATATTCTCTTATTATTTTATTTAGATACCTACTTTAAAGTCACTTTGGAGACAAATTATTGTGTGTTTGTTTCACTTGAAACCAAGAAGTACTCACAAGGGAGAATTTTTCCTCATGCATTTTATATGAAATTGACAATATCAGTTAATATAAAGGCAACAAAAAAACTTTATACTGTACCCATTAAAACAAAGAAAATAACGTCTAGAAACCCAAATTCAAAGTGTAACATTTAACATCAGTATGTGAAACAACATTTTCATGTGAGAAAATCGTAGCTCTCCTAAATAAACCTAAACTCTGAGATGAGAAAACAATTAGTGGTTCATAGATAAAACTGAAACCAAAGTTGACCCTTCAAAGAAACCTCAAACCAAACAAAAACCGTCTAAACCTAGGGAGACAATAGTTAACATCAACCAAGCATACACGTAATCAAGAGAGACAACTTTGTAATTGTAAATTTTTTGGATTGCCATCTGACCTCCAAACACAGGTGAAGCCTTGAAAACTGAAATCTACATTTTCAATTTGAGGCCCTGATTCCTGATTCTGGAAGGAGCAAAACATCCCTTATGTGCTAATTTATTGTGTTTATTCTAGTCTTTCTAGAGGATAAATGATGAATTGATGAATCTTATGTATTTCTGTTTTGCCAAACTTGGAAGTCACTCTTGGTTGAAAGTACCAGGAGTTGGTCATAAACATTTAAGTCCCTGAGAGCAACAATGCAATTATTTCGTATTACTTACAATCTGTTAATACATACTCAGGTTTTTTAGTACTAGCTGGTATATTACTCTTATAGAAAATGCTAGTGATGTAGCAGGACAAGCGGAAGACAAAACTTCTCAGACGCCGACTTAAAGAATGAAGAGGTTTATTTGTCCGGGGGCATCTGCAAGACTCTGTCTCAAGAGCCAAGCAACACAAGTGAGCAATTCCTGTCCCTTTTAGGGGCTCACAACTCTAAGGGGGTGCATGTGAGAGGGTCGTGATTGATTCAGCAGGTTGGGGTATGTGACTGGGGGCTGCATGTGCTGGTAATTAGTTCAGAACAAAACAAAATAGGGTTTTCACTGTGCATTTCTATACAATGTCTGTAATCTATAGATAACAGAACCAATTAGGTCAAGAGTTGATGTTTAACTACCAGGCCCAGGTTGCAGCACCGGGCTGTCTGCCTGTGGGTTTCATTTCTGCCTTTTAGTTTTTACTTCTTCTTTCTTTGGAGGCAGAAATTGGGCAGAAGACAAAATGAAGGGTGGTCTCCTCCCTTATTCCCCCCTTTTGAGACTCTCACTCATTTAATTAGTGGGAGTTCTCCCTTTCATTTTCACTACCCATGTCTTCTTGCAAGATAGATAGATAGACAGATAGATATAGAGTGTATTTGTGCTGAGGTTTTTTGGTGAACTAAGGTAGTGATGAAGCTTTTTATCATTCAAGGAAGTACAGATATCAAACAAGGGGGCAGTTGGCAGGTCCCTATTATTATTATAACTCCTATTATAAGAGTTTTTAATCCTCCTAGCTCTGGGAACCATTTTCCAAACATGGCCCCAGGATCAAATCCATGACACACTTGCACAGGCACATGTGGCAGTTTTGTCATATCTCTGTCTTCAACTACTTGCCCTTGATTGTCTATGTGTAGTCAGTAATTAGTAAGGTTAAATTTCCTGCAGATCTCTCCTTCAGCTTCTAGGTAGTTGTTGAGAGTTAACCTATTTTGATAGATAGCACTTCTTGTTAGAGTTTCCTGCTGGGCCAGAATAGTCAAGGCTCTACCAGTTTTATTAGTGATTATTTCTAAGACAGCTTGTAACCCTATGATTTGGTTGATCATGTAAATGGGGGTCCGGTATCCCCATGAGCCATGTTGTCCCCAAGTAGCAAGCCCATAACATTGTATGATTCCCTCAGGGGATCATTTATCATCTTTCCAGTTTCCTATAACTATGCTTCTCATTTCATGGGAAGCATAGACAGGGAAGCCCAAGAGTTCACCTGTTTTTTGGGGCAGTAGGAAGAAAGATGGTGTAATAGTGCCAATAACACAACTACCTGCCCACTGATCAGGTAATTTGGCATAAGCCCGATGTCCATATATCCAATACAATCCAGTGGGGGCTGTCCAGTCCTGATGGGACTCCAGGTGGATCCACACGGTTTGCAACTTTGGGAATTTGCTAAATGGATTCCTCTTTGATTTGAACTCTGCCAAGTGACTGTTTTGTGGTACCATTATACAGTTTCTGTCCCAGACAACTAAGTCATCCTACAGGGTGAGTGAATTCTTTTCCTTCTCTAGCTATGCAATATTGTCCAATAATTGAGGCTTTGGGGTGATTCTTTTGACCTGGGAATTCGTCAGGAAGTGGTCTGTAGGCACTAATTCTCGGGCTTCCCATGGCCATTGGTCTCCCATTACATTTCCTCCACATATATAACATGAAGTGACATTGAGAGATGAGGCTACATGCTCAGCTAATCACAAAAACAAATTTCTCATTTTTTTTGGAATTTCTGGTACTGGTACATTTAGTTCATCATAGAAAGTTTGAAACACTGTCTCAGAAGAGCATTTGTAAACTTCTCCTCAAACCAAGATATTTACTCGAGGATCCAGTCTGGTCCCATCAATTTCTAAGGTCACGCATTCCTCTTTTTTCCATCAAGGATCAAGGGTATTGGTTATTACTAGCTCTAATGGGTTACATTGTCCCTTAGTACAGGAAGGGCCACTTTTTCCTTTCTGAAGGTGGAATGAGTCCTTTTCATCATTTTTTTCTTTTATCCAAGTGGTCTAAATGACACAAGACCGGTATTTACATTTATTTCCACACAGTCCTAATTTATGACAGATGTACTTATTTTCTCATGTAGCCTCTTTTCTAATTAAGAAAACCACACCTAATTCCTAACTTATTATGATTAATGACAGCACAGGTATCAAATTTTAAGGTGCCTTGTTTGGGCATCCTTTTCTCTTCTTCTGTTTTGACTAATACTTTGCTCATATCATTTATGAGCCCCCACCAGACTTTAGCCTTTAATCTTATTTTAAAAACTGTGGTCATGGTAGGCTCAGATGGGTCACAACACACATGAAGTTGGTCATATCCTGGGCTATGTACGTTGTATAGAATATCATTATACAAACAAATTCTTTTTAGAGTTGCAGTACACTTACAGTAACTGTAAAATAATAGGACCTTAGCAACCTTTTGTCCTACCTCATTGCCTCGCTGTATACACTGGGGACAGCCCTCAGTCTGAGGAAGGTCAGTTGAAGTCCTTACATCAAAAGTCCAAATTTTAAAGAAAATGAATCCTGTGATGAGTTTCCTCATGCTTCAGCCATGTGTGGACCAGTCAGCTTCCAGGTGTGACTGGAGCAGGGCTTGCCATCTTTTTCAGAGTCACTTCACAGGGTTTGGTGAAGCTGCTCCTGTCCACGTACCACTTACAGTTTATTAATGTTTAAAGATGGTCTCAGAGTTTGGACCTGCTAGAATAAACTGAGTCCAACATCTCCACAAAATTATGTTCAACTGGGCTCTCTGATACTGGGAACAAGGTGGTGGGGTTTAGGGTTTTACAAACTTCAGTGGTTATGTGGGGATTTTCACATAGCAAGCTTTGGTACTTGGTTAATCTAGCATTTGTTAACCAATGATTTCCACTGGTATTTATTAAAGTTACCACAGCATGGTGGGGGGCTTTATATTCAGGTTTTGCATAAGGGTTAGTTTATCTGCTTCTTGTGTCAATATGGCCATTGCTGCTAGGACCCTTAGACCTGGGACTCAGCCTTCGGAAACTCTGTCTAGCTGTTTTGAGAGATAGGCCACTGGCCTCGGCTAGGTCCCACAGTCTGGGATAAAACTCCAATTGCCATTTTTTTCTCTCTCTGACACATAGAGTGTAAAGAGTTTTGTCAGATCAGGGAGCCTCAGGGCTGGGGCCGACATGAGTTTTTCTTTTAACTCATAAAAACCTGGTTGCTGTTGGTTGTAATAGATGTAGTTTATCTAATCTACATTTTTATTAATGGTTTTTACTAAAATCTTGACTCAAACCTGCAACTATTTGATTTCAAGCTTTAAATTGATCTGGTATTCCTCATGGGACTCCAATTGCGTCTAAAGAGACATGAGAGTCAAAAGAGTCATAAGGGGCTTCTCTCAGTTTATGATGTCTTATTATTTTCTTGTCCTTCGGGCTGATGAAATGCCAGGGTGAAAGGGATAGCCAAGTAGACTAAAGTAGAAGTTCCACTCCAGTTATGCAGCAGAGTGCCCAGTAAAGGTCCACCACAATACCACCACACATCTGCTCAGAGATGAACAAAGGCTGACTGACTGCTAAGCTCTTGAAAATTCTTAAGCTCACTGCACCCTTGCAGGTCTCCAAGGAATGCTAAGTTTCCTCCCTGCTGTGAGAGACATGAAGTGAACCTAGTGTTGGGAGGCAGAAGCCAGATGGCCCTCGGGGGCTGACCCACAGGGACTTTGGGATATAGCAGAGAGAGCTTGGCATGACTTATTACTCCAGGCTGTAGAATCCTGGAAAACAGCTATCATGTAGCCTATGCCTGATAGACTGGAGGACCACCTTAGTGGAAGGTGGACAATCTGGGCCTCTGGCCTGCCGTGTGCACAAGCATAACAATTGTGCTTGTTTAATGTGCTGATGGAATATTTGATGCATTTTAACCAAGCATTTGCATCTTGGTATCCTGTCTTAATTGCTAAAGTTTGTTTTAAGTCTTTAACTTCTATGATCCTCTAGTAAAATAAAAGTATGGTTTCAGGGAAATTACAAAAACCAATTGGGGCAGTCTATCCTTGCTTTTTAATGGTTCATAGAATATTGGACCAACGAAAACATGAAAGCTGTACATCGGGGGGTAACACTCCTGGTTGGCACTGGGGTCTTTCTTGAAATGTTCCCAGATTAAATGGTCCTACTTTATTAATGTCTAGTCTGAGGACAGTCAGGAGGGATAGAAGTAATTTTCTGAAGTAGAAATCTGTCTTTGACTTGGCAAGTCCTCACATGATACAACAAAGCAAGCATTAAATGGAATAGTTTAAGGTGAAATTAAGTTGGTTATATTAATAGCTAGATGATCAGCAATAGAACGAGGAAAGAAGAAAGAGTAATAGAATAGATTAAAAGAGTTAAGTTTTTCTTAGCTTTAGTTTGGTAGGGCTTTCCCCTGGGACTATGGCCCACGACTCTGGAAGGGGTGGCGCTTCCTTGACTCAGGTGTGATGAGTCCATCCTTTTTTTGCTGTACGAACTGCAGTCTTGGTGGTGAGCAGTACAAGGTAGGGTACTTCCCAGGCTGGCTCAAGTTTTTCTTCTTTCCACCTTCTCATGAGAACGTGATCTTCAGGCTGCTGCTGGTTTACTGGAAATTCTAGGGGTGGTACATGTGCTGAAAGATTTTTAGTGTTTTTTTTTTTCTTTTTTATTTTCTTTTTTTTTTTTTTTTTTTTTTGAGAAAGGCAAGTGGAAGATAAACCAAGTACATAATTTTTAAGAAATTGACCTTCTGTTTTAAATGTGCAGACCTTGGCAGTGGATTTAGGTCCTTAGTGCCTTTTTATGGAGAAATTTTCTTTAGCATCTATTTTTATTAGTTTTTAAACCAAAGAAAGTCAAATATCATTTTACATTTAGTAATGTATCTTGTATGATTTAATACCAGATAAGTTAAATTTTATCTTTATATTAGTGTGTTAAACCAAAGAAAGTCAAATATCATTTTACATTTAGTAATGTATCTTGTATGATTTAATACCAGATAAGTTAAATTTTATCTTTATATTAGTGTGTTATTAATATTAAACCTAATTTTAATAAAACCTTGTAGACATATTTATTTAATTTTTAATGTTTTACCATAAGGTAAGATTTTATAGACTCTTTTTAACCTTTTATAATTTTTGCTAAAGAGCAGGTTGGTGCTTTCAGAAAAACCTGTAATGCTTTTATTTTAATGTCCAGTTCATAGAAAAACTGGATGAGAGTTCTTTAACTTTAGCTAATATATTTACACAGAGAATGTTCTTTACAACTAACATTTATGCTTTGCTCAAACCTTCAAAACAGTAATTTTTAACTCTTTAATGTAGGTAAAAATGTACATTCTTATGCCTCCTTATAATCCTTTTATCAAAGGTATATTTTTCTTATACACCTTGCACATAGCTCTTTTTTTTTTAATAGTTTTACATTCAGGAGGCCTAGTTTCTTTTAAATTATACGACATTTTTTGCATAAAATCCTGTTTTAACACACTTTTTGTGTAACATTTTTTTTTCTTTCAGGACTTTTAAAGACAATTTTTTGTCATGCCATAACTTTCTGTCTTATTACAAATATTTCTTTCTTTAAACAACCAGTTAATTTATTTCAGGACAAGAATTTACTAAATAACACTCTTTTTATATAAATTCTGCCCTCCACTTTTTTTTTCTTTCTTCTGAAAATGATAACCATTCTTTCCCAAAGTAAATCTTTTTTATGTCTGTGGACTAGACTGTCTAAGGCCACAAGAATAGAATTACTATAATACATGTTAGACTGTTAACTTTTAGCAAACTTTACTTTTGTTGAAAACCTTGTAAGTTTGGGATTTTAATTATCCTTTGCTATAAATAAGACCTTGTTTTGTCCAAATTAGAATTGGTATGATGGCTTTTAAAGGAATAGGGTACACTTTTTTTTTTTTTTTTTCTCAACTACTTCTATATTTCTTTTTCTCTCTCTTTGATTTTGTCTCTCTCTCTCTTTGACTTTTCTGTTGCCTCTGTCTCTTCCTCTGTCTCTCTGCCTCTGTCTTTCTCTCTCTCTCTCTCTCTCCCTCCTTGACTCGTTCTTTGTCTGTATCTTCCTCTCCGTCTCTTCCTCTCTCTCTCGGTCTGTTTTCCTCTCTGTCTCTTTCCATTCTCTCTCTCTACTGATCTTTCCTTGCTTCTGTCAGATGCTTATGCTCCTGTTCTCTCAGTCACCATGTGTTGGGGGCAGGGAATCTAAAACAAGCTGGTCTGTGTTCCCTTGTCTACAGGTTACCTTGTGCCATACCTTTGAAACAAGGGACCTGTCAAGGCTTCCTTCTAGTGACCAACCTACCTCTAATGCTGATCAGTCTATCTTACACAAAGTTTTAAGATTTCCTGGTGTCATAGTATTCCATAGTCTCCCTGAAATCCTTTTTTTTTTTTTTTTTTTTTTTTTTTTCTGAAAATTTTCAACGTAGTTACCAGTGGGGTGGGCTTACTTTGTGCCTCACCCATGTTTCCTGTACACAAAAAACCACATGCACACCACAAAACAAAGAACGGGTAAAAAGGGTACACATACAGTTTTATAGTTTACACCAAACCAAAATCAAAACCAAAATAAAGAATCCAGAAATCTAAGTCAGATCAAAACCAAAACCAAAGAATCAAGCAATCCAAGTCAAGTCAAAAACAGAAGCCAAAGTGCCGGTACAGGCACTGTACCGTGGGTGAACAGGCCACGCTTCCACTCAAATGGAATGGGCAAGTTTAAAGACTAGCCTTAATAAACTTTAAATGTCCAGACTCCAAGTGCCCCTTCCTTCCCAGTGTTCAGCCATTGTGCTGATCCTCCATGGGGGCCTGCCACACACTGCTGTGGCGAGGTATCGCACCGGGGCAAATGCCTACCAGGGGATGCTCTCAGAATCCGTGTTGTTATGGCTGGTCAGAGTCCCCCGCAAGGATGTTCCACAGGGCAGGCATAAGCCGCATAAGTAGCTGCCTCGACCATCCACTATTCACCTCACTTCCTGGTCAGGGAACCAAGAAATGTAGCAGGACCAGCGGCAGACAAAACTTCTCAGACACTGAGTTAAAGAAGGAAGGGGTTTATTCAGCCTGGGGCATTGGCAAGACTTCTGTCTCAAGAGCTGAGCTCCCTGAGTGAGCAATTCCTGTCCCTTTTAAAGGCTCACAACTCTAAGGGAGTGCATGTGAGAGGGTCATAATTGATTGAGCAAGCAGGGGATATATGACTGGGGTCTACACGCACTGGTAATTAGATTGGAACAAAACAAGACATGGATTTTCACAGTGCATTTCTATACAATGTCTGTAAGCTATAGATAACAGAACCAATTAGGTTAGGGGTTGATGTTTAACTACCAGGCCCAGGGTGCGGCGCTGGGCTGTCTGCCTGTGGATTTCATTTCTGCCTTTTAGTTTTTACTTCTTTCTCTGGAGGCAGAAATTGGGCATACAACAATATGAGGGGTGGCCTCCTCCCTTAATGACATGATACTAAGCTATCAACAACTAAGAAAACACCTTGGAGACATCAAGAAATGTTACAACATTTAAAATAATACACAAACAAAAAAAGCCTAGATAAAAGAAGCTAAAGAAAAGTGCATCTAACCCTCCCTCCAAAAAAACAAATCTATTACTATTACCTAGCAAAGGTAATTATTACTATTACACTTATTGTAGGAGCTATTATATAAAAAATACACAAATCTAATTAAGTGGACACTCTGTGCAGAGACGTAATATGAGACAATAATATACATTGAAAAGAATAGAAAAGTACATGAACAGAGTATTTTTATGTTGTTGAACTTAAACTGTAGCTTTAAACTGTAGATTTGTTTTTACGTGACCAGTCACTTCTCTTACTGTTTTCAAGATTCTCTTTGTTTTTGTTTCTGACAGGTTAATTATCAAGTAAGTTTGAGTGTGTTTGAGTTTATGTTGCTTGGAAGTTGTTGAGCAACTTAATATTATCCGAAGTATTATATTTTAACTTTTGAATATTTATTGAGGTCCCAAATGTATCTAATTATAATATTAAAATACAGAAAAAGAAAGTTTTGAGAAATTAACAGATGTGTCTGAAGGATCAAAGGAGAAATTATAAAATCAAATAAGATGAAGAACATATGGAAAGCAAGAAATTGAATATCAGAGTGAATAGTATTTTACTTCTAATGACATTAAATGTGAGCTCTTACATAAGAAGGCACAGAATGGTGCAAACGCACGTTAAAAGGTGGGGCTCCCATATGTGATTTCCCTGCAAGTGTCAGTTTAGACACAAAGGGAGAGAGATTGAAAGTGAAATGATACAGGTTCTTGGAAAAGTGTGACAATGGACTACAGGGCACTACGTATCTGTCTCTTCAACTATTCAATATGTGCAGTTGCAGAATCACTATGATGCAGTTAGTTTGGAACTCCAGCGCCTATCTGAAGTTTTAAGGCCTTTAGAAGATGATTTGTGGGGTAAACAACAATTAAATTCAATCAATATTGTAGCATCCGTCAACAGGAGTTGTTTATTCTTAACTACTGCCGTGGTGTGCAGCTTTACAAATACTTCAGGAGCACCTGGCAATAGCTGTGATAAACAAAAAAAATGACCTTATCCTCCAAATCTCAGGAGGACTTGTGAATTGATTGCTCTTTTTTAAGGAGGTCCTGACAGTGGTAAACAGTTATTGTTTCATTTTCCAAACCTTTTGCAGGACTCTTCTCCTCCTACTCAAGTAACTTTCAGAAGATTTAAAAAGCAGAGCCTTTCTTTCCTAATTTTTCCTTTTCTTTTTCTCTTAAGAGGTCAGACAATGAAAGATAAACGCATTAAAAAAAAAAGTATGTGAAAATTTAGAATAAAATGTGTTGTTAATCATGTGTGCTTGCTCCAAAACGGTGCAGCCTCAAGAAAAACCCCCAACAAAATCAGTAAGACTGATTGCCATGGCAGAAAGAGCCTAGGTGATGAGTAAACAGAACCCTAGCAAGCTAAAGAGGGAGAAAATCTGATTTTCAAAGGAAGAGCACTTAAAAATTTAAATGTGTCTTTTGGACACCAACAGAATCACAAAACATCAAGTGAAGCAACAAAGTAGGGCCCACCCTAAAAAGAAAAAAAAAAAAAAATTCACTAACAGAAGCTTTTCCAGGTGGCCCAAGTGTCAGGCTACATAGAACACAATTTTTAAAATTAATGCATTTAGGAAGCTAATAGAATGAAGCAAAACACAGAAAGCCATGAGGAAAAATGAAACATATATTAATAGACAGTAAATGTACAGTAAGCTATACTTATAATAAAGTAAACTTACAACAAAACTAAAAAGAAAATTCTGGGACAGACTCAGTGGTTCTCAGAAAAATATATATATGTGTGTGTGTGTGTGTGTGTGTGTGTGTGTTTGTGTGTGTGTGTGTGTCTGGCCGCAATAAGGGATGATGTGAGGGAAATTCTCACAATGAGGGGGAGAAATATTGCTCGTGTAAGTCTCGGTCTAGGGGCTGGGTGACTGGCAGTACTAGTCCAGTTACCGGTGTACCCCAGGAACTCGCCGGCAGTTAGTAGAGTTAGCCGGGGAACTAATGTGACAGGAAGACACAGTAGGTTGGTAACAGAGGGGCCAGGTAAATGCTTAGATAATGTTCCGTTGCACCAAAAGAATATGCCCGGCGGGGCTCTTAGGGAGGTACTAGGAGGCGTTACAGTGATGCTACAGAGGCTGGAGTTAGTGCCTGAAAAACAGTAGGGAAACTTTTCCTGACTAGGGTTCAGGTACAGTGTCACATTAAGAATGGGTGCGTCCGTGAGATTCTCAAAGTCCCTAGTTTGGTTGGAGGATTCCCAGGGCAGAGGGACATTGGCTAGTGGTGGATGCCCTAGGGTGGCACACAGAAAGCAGCCAAACAAGCTGTGAAGTCCTGTAAGGTTTGCAAGTTCTAATCCTTCTTGTAATACTTCTAGCCAGGAGAAAGGGTGTAATTCTTGTGCTAGTCTGTCTTCCTGTCGCTGGATATCCCCATGGACCAGGGGCAGTACTTGAACTAGGCCACGCCACAGATAGAGGTGACTACTAGGCCACGTGGAGGAAGAGGAATAGTATACAGCCCCATGTTGAGGTGTGGTCCAGCGGGGGTCCCAAGGGTCCTTAACTATTCAAGTATAGATACCACCTCTACCCTGCTGGTAGAAGTTCCACCCGGATTGCTCGTTCCACCCTCTGACTGAGTGCATTTTACAGTAATTGTAGGGGCAGCCTGCATTTTGGTGCCACCAATAGTGTTTACAATTGTACTTAGTCTGATCAAACTCAAAACATATCATTGGTGCCACTGGTTTGGCTATCTGAAAACCAGTAAAATTCAGCAAAATTGGGGCACTGGACCCTGAGGAGGGACAATCAGCGCTGGCCAATAATTTCCCAGGCTTATGAGGTTGCCCAGGGTGGGTTCAGTTTTCATAAAGCCAGAATCTCCAGACAAAGGGATTAGAAACTGGTTTTGTGTTTGCCCCCAAGGCCACTAGGGCGACTAACATTAGGGTTAGACTACCTAGCTGCATGTTTGCAGTGAGCTAGGCTGCCGGTGCAGGGTGAGTTTTAAGGGGTTGTTCTTAGCTTTGTCCACCGTCCACGTGGTCGGTGCTTCAGTCGCTATCGTGACGGGTCCGAGAAGGTCGGAGGCTGGGTCCACCGGCTTGACGTGGGTGTAGTGGATCCACGACGCGATGCCTTCTACCTTCAGGGCAGTGGGTGTGGTTAGGAGTACTTGAAGTGTTCCCTTCCACCGGGGCTCTAAGGTCTCTTGCCGGTGTCGCTTGACCAGGACCCAGTCTCCCGGCTGGTACGGGTGGGGTGTCGGTGGAGGTCCGGTCTCATACAATTCCTGCAGCTTAGGCCAGATTTCCTGATGAATTTTCTGCAAGGCTTGTAGGGAAAACAAGAGTTCAGAGACATTTTCTGTTTCAGATTTGAGCAGATCGTCTTTTAGGCTGGGAGCTAGGGGTGGGGGTCTGCCATACATGATTTCATAAGGGGTAAGGTCCAGTCTGTAGGGGGTATTATGGGCCCGGAACAGAGCATAGGGGAGAAGGACCACCCAATTAGTGCCAGTCTCCATAGTTAATTTAGTTAAGGTCTCCTTCAAGGTCCGATTCATCCTCTCTACCTGTCCTGAACTCGGGGGCCTGTAAGCACAATGTAATTTCCAATTAGCCCCAAGAATGGAAGCCAAATCCTGACTCACCTTAGCAACGAAGGCCGGCCCATTATCTGACCCTATCTGGATGGGAAAGCCAAATCTGGGGAGGATGTCTTCCAGAATTTTCTTTGCTACAACCTGAGCGGTTTCTCTTTTGGTTGGAAATGCTTCAGTCCACCCTGAAAAGGTATCTACAAAGACAAGTAAGTACCGATATCCGTATTTTCCTGGCTTTACCTCAGTGAAATCTACTTCCCAGTAGATACCGGGCCTGGTTCCTCTGAGCCTTTTACCCGCAGCAGCCTGGGGTTGGGGATAGGCGTTGCTAAGCTGGCAGACTTTGCAACTCATCACGATGTTGCTGGCCGTCTCCGCTATGTGTCTGATCTTGAGCTTGGAGCGTCTGATCAGGTCTATCATCCGCCGGGCACCCAGATGGGTGGATCGGTGGATGTGTTCTAACACTTGCTGTCCTAAGTTTTCTGGTAGGATAATTTGATCATTAGTATCAGTCCACCACCCATTCTGGATCTGTTTCAGGGGAAGTTTGTCGATCCACTGGAGATCTTGTTCTGAATAATCAGGGTGATACAGCAGGTCCCGGGGGCCCGGATCAGGGAGCTGGAGTGCAAGGAGTTGACTGGGAGCCTTCGCTACACTCCTTGCAGTTTGGTATGCCAGAAAGTTGCCTTGAGCAGTTGGAGTGGTTGGCTTCTGGTGCCCTGGGCAATGTACAATAGCCAACTTTTCTGGTTTCCACAGGGCTGTTAGCAGGGCTAGGATCTCTTGCTTACTTTTTATTTCTTTTCCTTCAGCCGTTAGCAACCCTCGCTCCCTGTAAATGGCCCCATGTATGTGTGCCGTAGCAAAAGCGTATCGGCTGTCTCTGTGTACTGTCAGTTTCCTCCCTGCCCCCAAGGTAAGAGCTTGGGTGAGTGCTATCAGTTCGGCCCTCTGGGCCGATGTCCCCGGGGGCAGGGGTTCCGCCCAGATTACCTCAGTCTCTGAAGTCACCGCTGCTCCAGCATATCTCTGGCCTTGGTGTACGAAGCTACTCCCATCGGTGAACCAAACGAGGTCGGCGTGAGGAAGTGGGCGGTCCTGCAGGTCCTCTCGAACTCCGTGCACCTGAGCTAATATCTCGGTGCAATTATGGAGCGGCGCGTCCAGGTCCGGGTTGGGCAACAGCGAGGCAGGGTTTAAGGTTGTTGGGGGCAGGAAAGTTATTCTAAGGGGATTTAATAGTAGTCCTTGGTAGTGGGTAAGCCGGGCATTGCTTATCCATCGGTTAGGCGGCTGTTTGAGTACACCTTCGTTGGCGTGTGAGGTAACAACCCATAATTCTTGTCCCAAGACAAGTTTATCAGCATCTTGTACCATTAGGGCCATGGCTGTGATCACTCGGAGGCAGGGGGGCCACCCGGCAGCCACTGGGTCTAACTTTTTTGACAGGTAGGCGACTGGCCTCCGTCAGGGGCCTAAGTTCTGAGTTAACACGGCCTTGGCGACGCCCTTACTCTCATCCACGTATAAGTGGAAGGGCTTAGTGACGTCAGGCAGTCCCAGTGTAGGCACAGAGAGTAGGGCGGTTTTTATCTGTTGGAAAGCCGACTCGGCTTCTTCTGTCCAATTAAATGGCTGCTGTCCCTGTGTTGCCTGATATAGGGGCTTAGCCAGCTCTGCAAACCCAGGTATCCATAGTCTACAAAATCCTGCCGACCCCAGGAATTCCCTTACTTGTCGGGTGGATTGTGGCCTGGGGATCTGCAGAACTGTCTGCTTCCGGGTGTCTGTTAACCAGCACTGCCCTCCTTTTAGCAGTTATCCCAAATATGTTACTTCTGGTTTACAGATTTGAGCTTTCTTTGCCGAGGCTCGATAGCCTAGACTCCCTAGAGCTTGTAAGAGACTCTTGTTCCCTTGGATGCAAGCTTCTCGGGTCTCGGCAGCAATCAGGAGGTCATCAACATACTGTAGTAAGGTTATGTTAGGATGTTTGCGTCGGTACTCACCCAGGTCTTCATGGAGGGCCTCATCGAACAGGGTAGGAGAGTTTTTGAATCCCTGAGGCAGGCTGGTCCATGTCAGTTGGCCGCTTATGTCCCTTTCAGGGTCAGTCCACTCGAAGGCGAAAAGCTTTTGGCTCTGAGGGGCTAAAGGCAGACTGAAGAAGACATCCTTCAAATCTAAAACAGTGTACCATTGGTGTTTAGGGTTTAGAGTACTCAGGAGGGTATACGGGTTAGGCACAGTTGGATGTATGTCCATAACCCTCTTATTGACTTCTCTTAAGTCTTGTACAGGTCTGTACTCCCCGCTATTAAGTTTCCGTATCGGCAACAGGGGAGTGTTCCAGGGTGACTGGCAGGGCCGAAGGACCCCTTGGTCGAGGAGCCGACGGATGTGGGGCGTAATTCCTTCCTTGGCCTCTAGGGGCATTGGGTATTGATGCACCTGAACGGGGTCTGCCCCAGGCTTGAGTTCGACAAACAAGGCAGGACGGTGCTTTGCTAGTCCTAAACCTCCTGTTTCTGCCCAGGCTCCTGGATATTGTTGAAGCCAGGTTGCTATGCCCTGGTCAGGGGCCGCCTGCTCCTGGTGGAGCTGGTACTCATCTTCTAAGGGTATGGTCAGGACGGTCACGGGCTGATTTTGGGAATCGGTCACGATGGGCCTCTCAGGGAGGAAATGGATCTGTGCTCCCATTTTAGTCAGCAGGTCTCTCCCCAGCAGAGGACAGGGGCTCTCAGGGATAACCAAGAAGGAGTGGGTTACATTCTTGGTGCCAAGATTTACTGTTCTTTGTGTCGTCCAGGGGTACTTTTTAATTCCTGTGGCCCCTTGTACCCACGAGGACTTGGAGGATAAATTTCCTTCAGTTTCAACTAGGACTGAGGGCTGTGCTCCCGTATCGACCAAGAACTGAACTGGGGACTCTCCACTTGCAAGTTTACCCTGAGTTCGGGGATGGGGACCGAACCCCATCTTCCCTAGTCCTCATTTTGAGTGACTAGTACGGGTGTAGACCTAGGGGGTGGTCCCCGTCCTTGTTGTTTCTTTTTGGGGCAGTCTCTTGCCCAGTGGCCAGCTTTTTTACAGTAGGCACATTGGTCTTTGTTCAGGTTGTTATATCTGGGGGACCGCTTAGGTTGGCTGTTCTCTGGCTGTAGATGCTGTTTTTGTACAACCACTGCCAGGACCTTAGTCAGTTTTTCATCTGGAGTATCTCTATTATTATTAACCTGCTGGGCTATCTGAAGAAGGTCCTGAAGCTGTTTTCCCTCTAAGCCCTCTAATTTCTGGAGCTTCTTTCTAATGTCTGGGGTTGCCTGATTTACAAAAGACATTACAACAGCTGCTTGGCTTCCCGGGGCCTCTGGGTCCATAGGGGTATACTGCCTAAAGGCCTCCATTAATCTTTCTAAGTAGCTAGCCAGGCTTTCTGTCTTTCCCTGCAGAACAGAGTATACTTTAGCCAAATTGGTGGGCTTGCGAGCAGCCGCCCGGAGACCTGCCATTAGAGTCTGGCGATAAAGGTGTAGCCGTCCCCTACCTTCTGCCGTGTTGTAGTCCCACGCCGGTCTGGACAGAGGAAAAGTCGCATTTATAAGGTCGGGGTTGGCAGTCGGTTGACCGTCGTCCCCCGGGACCAGCTTTCTCGCTTCTACCTGTATTCTCTCTCGCTCCTCCGTTGTGAACAAGATTTGGAGGAGCTGCTGACAATCATCCCAAGTGGGCTGGTGGGTGAACATAACACTATCCAGCAAAGCCATTAAATCCTTGGGATTGTCTGAAAACCGAGCACTCTGAGTCTTCCAATTATACAGATCACTGGTGGAGAATGGCCAGTACTGGAGCCTAGGACTTCCCGTGTCATCTGAGGGCCCTATCTCCCGAAGGGGTAACGCCACTGTGGAGTCGGGCGGCTGGGGAGGGGGAACCCGCAAAGTACGCCCTCACGTCCGCCCCGCCGGCCCCTCGGAGTTGCTTTCACTTTCAGCGGGTATAGGCACGCCGGCCGCTTCCCGTTCGCCTGCTCCCTCCTGCAGTTCCTCCCGGGGGGCGGGGACCTGAGGACCGGAGGGGTATGGAGGGGGTTCTGTGGACAGAAGGTCCTCGCTATCCGGTAGAACAGGATGGCGGGGGGCAGTCGGTTGCTTGGATTTTAGCGGCCGAGCAACCAGTGCCTTACAGGGTTCAGAGGCTAATTGGAAAGGGGACAGCCAAGGGGGCAGGTTCCCGGCTATATCCTGCCATATGAGGATATATGGGATATGATCCGGGTGGTTATCACGCCCAGGCTGGAAAACCTTGGACTTTACTTTAGTGATGACAGGGAGACGGAATGTCCCTTTGGGTGGCCACCCTACATTAAGGGCGGGCCACTCGGAGCGGCACAGAGTAATTAGCTTTCCCTTCCTGATGTCCATACCAAGATCATGGCCCCTTGCCCTAACATCCTTGAAATTACTTGTAAGGAGAGATAGGGGAGTGCTCTGGGTATTACCCATCTTGAACAGTAGCGCCCAGAGTGGCGCCTGGAACAGGTCCTGCAAGGGACAAGTGAGTTGCTGGAACAGGTCCTGCAAGGGAAAAGTGAGTTGCTGGAATATCAACAACAAGTTTACGTCAGTCGCAGGCACGCACCAGAAATCTGGGTCAGAGTTCAGACAAGAACCAGATGAGAGCCGGGGGACGTCTCCCACCGGTCTCCGCTGGCTGTCCTATAGCGCGTCCGCCAGGACCTATGCCAGCTTTCAGCTTCAGACCTCGTGAGTCACAGATTGATTCAGAGCGGACTTAGAGAGCCGCGAATTCAGACAGGCTAACAGCCTCAGGTGGACTTAGAGAGCCACGAATTCAGACAGGACACAGACAGACAAACATAGACGAGCCGGCTCACCTATTAGCAGATTGATTCTAGTAGATCCGTTGACCAAGGGTCTGGTGGGCTTGGGGGAATCCCAGACGAGCCCCCAGATGTAATGCCCAGACCTTTTATTCCCCGAAGAAGACCACCAGAGACCAGAGTCAAAGCCAAGCGGCAAGGATCTTTAATGCAAGTTCGAACTTGGTCCCTCCGTTTTACAACATACAAGAGGGCCCTGAACAATGCGTGCGCTTGCCTTTTATAGCCTAATGTAAACAGGACTTGTAAAGTTGCAGAGGAACGAGGGAATTCTCTAGGTTACAGCATTACAATTGGTTAACATTTTAAGTCTACACATTTAGCAGTTTTTTTTTATTGGTTCCCGCACTCTCACAAACGACTGTGCTCTTATCGGGGACTTTCCAGGTGGTGTCTTTCTAAAGTTGAGATATATGGTAGTCTTTGAATTGAGAGATATATGGTGGGGCGACATGTGGTGGGATGAGCCCAGTAAGTTGAGAGATATATGGAGGGATATGTTTATACTGGGCTCAGGAAGTTGAGAGATATATGGCAAGCACTAGTAATTAGAACAGAAAAAGAACAAGACAGGGACTTTCACAATGCTTGTCTATACAACATCTGAAATCTATAGATAACATTTTCGGTTAGGTCCGGGGTCAACTTGTTAACTAGGCTCAAGGCACCGCCTGGGCTGTCTGCCTTTAGGGTCAACTTTTAGCTAGGCTCAAGGCGCTGCCCGGGCTGTCTGCCTGTGGATTTCATTATTTCATTTGATCTCTTTCAGAAGAAGGTCACACATCTGAGGAAACAAATAAACACACAAGATGCTCAACAACCTCCAAGCAACATAAACTCAAACACACTCAAACTTACTTGACAAGTAACCTGTCAAAAGCAAAACAAACAGAATCTTGAAAGCAGCAAGAGAAGTTACTGGTGGTGTAAAACCAACCCTCATCAGTAATCAGTGGATTTCTTACAGCAAAAAAAAAAAAAAAAAAAAAAAAAAACTTTTAACTTTTAAACAGATATCTGATGGGTGAAACATCAGCCAAAGAAATGTTGATTGGTAGGAGAAAGCTGTCAGCAAAGGCCTGGTCTCCCACGTGTCTTGGACTGAAACTTGCACTCAAGCGATTGTGATACAAATTAAAGCACTTTCCTCTCATAATCCAGTTGTGCTGGAGAAATGTAAGGTCTCTCTTCACTCTAACATTAAGATCATGTTGGAGCAGTCCAACGAGAGAGCATGAAGTACTGAAAAGGTTCTAGGGTTCAGCGCAAGGGATAGAATCCGTGGTCAAATATATACAAAGAAAAATTGTTGAGTTTTAATAGTCAGTCTGCTCAGGACCCCATAACTGAGCTGAGGAGAATACATCATTAACTGTAAGATGCCCTAATCCATCTTCATAGCCCCCCAAAATTTCACCCATAGATAAGGCTTGAAACCAGAATGAAAATATCCAAGGTACTTATTTAATATTATCAATTCATTTCAAGCACTGTAACTATAAAATAAATGATGAAACAGCTTCTTTGTGACAATGTTACAATTTTATGCACCTATAAGCCTAAATATAAAAGCAGAGAGGTGAGCATTATACTGTTCTTGCACAGAGTCTCAGTCTGTCACCCAGGCTGGAGTGGAGTGAGGCAGTCTGGGTGCACTGAAACCTCCGCCTCCCACGTTCACGGATTCTCCTGTGTTAGCCTCCCAAATAACCTGAACAACGGGAGCTTGCCACCACGCCTGGCTAATTTTTTTTTTTTTTTTTCTGTTTTTTACCAGAGACAACATTTCACAGTGTTAAATGATATCGATCTTTTGCCCTCGTGATCCACCCGCCTTCGCTCCAAAAGTGCTGGGATTACAGGCAGAAGGCACTGCGCCTGGCAGGCCTCTGATTTTTGTCTAGGGCTACTGCTATATAAAAGACCAGAATTGCTTTTTATCAGATTTGGATGACTGAAAACTCTGTAATAATGTTTATTTATTTGTTTAATTTATTTTAAGTATCCTAGAATGCAGAGTTCAATGGGGTATGAGGCAGTCTCCGCTGCCCTCCCATAGACACAGGAAAACACCTGAGACGGTGATTTCAATTTACCAAGTCACAAATACCTCAGAGACACAAAATTCTGAACTGAACATATAATTAGAATTTTTGTGGAGATATCAATCGATTTTTATTTTTTTGCATAAATCTGTAGGTGTTACCCCGTTAGCATGAATAAATGACTACCTCTTTAAACCTTGGGCAGGATTAGTGAATGATGGAATCATTTAGGTAGAACATCTGCATTTTAATTGACATAAAGTGTGCTTTTTAGATTAACTTAGATTATATTCTATTCAATAAGCTAAAATTCTGGATGCTCGATTAAATGCAGAAACTTCTTTCAAAACAGAGGAAAAACATCTACCTATTCTGGGATGTTTAAAATTATTGATGTTTGGTTTTCTGTTGTTGTAGGTTTTTTTTGTTTGTTTGTTTGTTTTTGTTTTTGTTTTTTTTTGTTGTTGTTGTTGTTTTTTGAGACAGAGTCTTGCTGTGTTGCAGGGGCTGGAGTGCAGTGGCCGAATCTCAGCTCACTGCAAGCTCCACCTCCCGCGTTTAAGCCATTCTCCTGCCTCAGCCTCCCCAGTAGCTGGGACTACAGGTGCCCGCCACCTCCCCTGGCTAGTTTTTTTGTATTTTTTAGTAGAGACGGGGTTTCACCATGTTAGCCAGGATGGTCTCGATCTCCTGAACTGGTGACCCGCCCATCTCCACCTCCCTAAGTGCTGGGATTACAGGCTTGAGCCACCGCGCCCGGGAGGATGTCTGGTTTTATATGCACACAATTTTCTAGGATAAATTCAGCTATCCAGGAGCTCTCTGAAGCCTATCCTTTTGGGTTGTTATGCAGATTCCATTGCATGGGCATGATTGAATAATCTACTGGTCCATAGTGGTCAATGTGACTTTTGTCGCAGTGTCTACAGATTATGACTTCCCTAGCCAAAAATCTCAGTGGACGGTGGCACCTTTGCCACAATTTCTCTTGGGCCTGCTGGGCTAATTTCAACACTCAATTTGACAGGTTGAAATTAATTCAAACTACGTGCTCAGATTCCATTTTTGCTATGGGTGGGACAGGACCAGAGGAGAGAGAGGTACCTGGGTGAGAGACTGTTGAGTCCAGCCCACTTCACACAGCTGGGTACATTGGCTATGATAAGGTGAGAAAACCCAGGTGACAGCACAGTTGCCATCTCCCTGCAAGACTTTGGCTGAATCAGGCATAGTAAAAAGGTTTTCTTTCCACCCCACTCAGGAATACAGTTGTACCCAGAGGCTTAAAAATGCCAGAAATTGCAAAGCTCCCAAAATGATGTCACAGCTGTTTCTTTGAAAAGGCTTAACTTTGGGCTCCATTAAGAATTGAACCTCTCTATCCTTTTTTATTTTTTAAATCCCAGTAACCAAAAATGTGGAAAATGTGTGTTTGTGTGTTTCACACCCTTTTTTGTTACTCATCTTGTAGTTTTTCCCTTCAGTGGGTTGTGAATTCTTGTCCCATGTCCAGGAAGGATAAAGTTTGGGGAGTAATTAAGGCAAATAGAAGCCTTATGGAGTGAAATTACAGCTCTCAGGAGACAGAAAGTGGGTGACTCCATTTCATAAACAGGACATACCTGCAACAGCAATACTCAGTTAAGAGAAGAGCTAGTGTGATCAAGTGCTGTTGGTCGGCTGGTTGTTACATCATCTCTGAAGCCCTCAGTGGAGGGGAGATTCAGAGTAGGTAGCTCCTACATGCAGGAACATTGTTGAGATGTGTCCTCAGCTTAAAATTGAGAGAAGACAAATCCATCTGCAGACATGTAATCCCAATAAGTGTACAACTCTCAGTGAAGAGAGGCTACTCTGGTGGCTAATTCAGGAGAATCACTTGAACCCGGTTGGCTTAGGTTTAAGTGAGCTGAGATCACACCACTACACTTCAGACTGGTGATAGAGTGAGATTCCATCTCAGAAATAATAGTTATTATTAATATTATAATTAGTTTAGAGAAGAGTATAAATGTTCTGATGGGGCTAAAAAACACAGGGCAAGGATTTTGTGCAGCATACCCAAGGATCAGTAGATGAATTGATCAAGCCAAAAGAAGAATATGACTGATTGAAGATCAACTTAATGAAATAAAATATGAGGACAAGATTAGATACAAAAGAATGAAAAGGAACAAACAAAACTTTCCAGAAATATGGGACTATGCGAGATGTACGAACCTGTGATTGATTTGTATACCCAAAAGTGATGAGGAGAATTGATCCAAGTTGAAAAGCACACTTCAGAATATTACACAGGAAAACTTCCCCAACATACTAAGACAGGTCAACATACAAATTCAGGAAATACAGAGAAAACCACTCAGATACTTCATAAAAAGTAGAACCCAAGACACATAATTGTGAGAGTGTCCAAAACAGAAAAAAAAAAAAAAAAAAAAAAGGAAAAAATGTTAAGGACAGTCTGAGAGAAAGATCAGGATACTTACAAAGGGAAGCCCATCCAACTAACAGCAGATATCTCTGCAGAAATACTACACGCCACAAGAAAGAGGGAGCAAATATTCACCGATCATAAAGTAAGGAATTTCCGAACCAGAATTTTGTATCCATCCCAACTAAGCTTTATAACCAAAGGGAAAATAAAATAATTTACAGACAAACACATGTAGAAAAGTGTTGTCACCACCATGTGTGGCTTACAAAAACTCCTAAAAGAAACATTAAGTATGTAAAGGGACATCTGCTGACAACTACTGCAAAAACATAAAAATAAAGACCAAAAACACTATGAGGAAACTATATCAAGAATATGCAAAATAAACAGCTAACATCATCATGCCAAGATCAAATTGATACATAATAACGTTAACCTTAAAGATAAATGAACTAAACTTTCCAATTAAAAGACACTGAATGGAAAATTGGATACAGTCAAGACCCATCAGTGTGCTTTTTCAGGAGACCCATCTGACATGCAAATGCACAGATAGAGGCTCAAAATAAAATGATGGAAGAATATTTATGAAACACAAAGCAAGGGGAAAGAAAAAAAAAAAGACTTGCAATCCTAGTCTCTGTATAGAGACTTTAAAGACAGAATTTAAACCAACAAAAATCAAGAAAGACAAAGAAGAGCTTTGTATAATGGTGAAGAGAACAATGCAGAAAGAAGAGCTAACTTCCTAGATATATATGCACAAAATACAGGAGCACACAGATTCATAAAGCAAGTTCTTGCGGACTGACAATAACTTAGATTCCTCCAGAATGTTAGTGAAAGACTTTAACACTCCATGGTCAACACTGGATCACTGAGACCTATAATTAAGAAGGATACTCAGGACATGAATTCAGCTCTTGACCCAGTGGACCTAATAGACATCTACGTAACTCTCCACCCCAAATCAACAAAATGCACATTTCTCTCAGCACCACAAAGCACTTATTCTAAAATCAATCACAAAATTAAAAGTATAACACTCCTCAGCAAATACAAAACAACAGAAATCATAAAATCACCTCTCAGACCACAGTGCAATCAAATTAGAATTCAGGATTGTGAAACTCAATGAAAACTACACAGTCACATGTAAACTAATCAACCTGATTCAGAATGACTGCTAGATAAATAACAAAATTAGGAATGAAGGAAACAAGTTCTTTGAAATCACTGGGAAAAAAGACACAGCATAACAGAGTTTCTGGGATAGAGTTAAAACAGTGTTAAGCAGGAAATTCATAATGTGAGATGCCCACATAAGAAAATGAGAAAGGTCTAAAGTAAACAATCTAATATCCCAATGAAAAATTCAGGCACTTTGGGAGGCTGAGGCAGATAGATTACCAGAAATTAAGAGGTTAACAGTTCAAGACAAGCCTGGCCAGCAAACATGATAAAACATTGTCTCTACTTTAAATATAGAAAATAGCACAGCATAGTGGTGCACACCTGTAATTTCAGCCACTTGGGAGGCTGAACTCTTTTGGAGTGTTTTCAGAAAGAATTATACCAGCTACTCTTTATATATCTGGTAGAATTCAACTGTGAATCTGTCTGATCCTAAGCTTTTTTTTGGGAGGGAGAATCTCTTGAAACCAAAAAGTTCAAAAGCTATCAAAAGACCAAAAATAACTGTGATGAGAGCATAACTGAGTGTAATACACACACACACACACACACACACACACACCCTTCAAAAAATCACTGAATCCAGGAGGAGATTATTTTCAAAAGATTGACAACAGAGATGGACTGCAAGCCAGAATAATAAAGAATAAAAGACAGAAGAATCAAATGGACTTCATAAAAAAATTACGGGGTTGTCACCAATGATCACACAGAAATACAAACTACCATCAGATAATGCTGTAAACACCTGTATGCAAATATAACAGAAAACCCTGAAGTCATTAGTAAATTATGAGACATGTGCGCCTTTCCAAGGATAATCCAAGAAAAGTTGAATCCCTGAATAGATCACCAAGAAATTCTGAAACTGTGGCAGAATTATGCCACAGAATTAATGGACTACCAACCAAAAAAAAAAAAAAAAAGCTTAGGATCAGACAGATTCACAGTTGAATTCAACCAGATATATAAAGAGTAGCTGGTATAATTCTTTCTGAAAACACTCCAAAAACTAGAAAATGAGAGAGTCCTCTCTAACTCATTTTGAGGCCAGCATCCTCATGATACCAAAACCTGTCAGAGACACAAAAAAGAGAAAATTTCAGTCCAATACCCCTGATCAACATCGATGTGAACATCCACAATAAGATACTGACAAATTGAATCCAACTGCACATCAAAATCTTATCCAACATGAAGAAGTCGGCTCCAATCTTGGGATGCCAAAATGGGTTAACATATGTAAATCAGTAAATGTAGTTCATCACATGAACAGAACTCATGACAAAGAAACAAATGGTGATCACTATAGATGCAGAAAACCCCTTCGATAAAATTCAACATCTATTTATGGTAAAATCACTAAATAAACTACACATTAATGGCACATACCACAAAATAATATGAGCAATTTATGCAAATTCATAAGCATTGTCATATTGAATGTTTTAAAGCTGGAAGCATTCCTTTGAAATCCGGCACAAGGCAAGTATGACCTCTCTCACCACTACTTTTCAACATAGTATTGGTATTTATGGCCTGGGAAATGAGGAAAGGAAAGAAATAAAGGATATCCAAAGAGCAAGAGATGAAATCAAAGACCCCAGTTTACAGATGACATGATTATGATCATGTAGAATCATGTAGAAAACTACTATACATAGTTTGAACACCCCATCGTCAAGGAGTCAAAAACTCCTTAAGATGATAAGCAACTCCAGTCATCTCAGACTTCAAAACAAATGTGCTAAGATCACAAGCATTCCTATACACCAATAAGAGAGCCAAATCATGAGTGAATTCAATTCACAATTTCTACCAAGAAAATAAAATAACTAGGAATACAACTTCCAAGGTATGTAAAAGACTTATTCAAGGGGAACTACAAACCGCTGCTCAAGGAAATAAGAGAGGACATAAATAAATGGAAAAACTTCCGTGCTCACATATAAAAATGATTAATATTGTGAAAATTGTCATACTGCCAAATTAATTTAAAAAGTCAATGATATTCTCAGTAAGTTACCATTGACCTTCTTCTCAGGACTAAAAAAAATAAAAGCTACCTTAAATTTTATATGGAATTAAGAAAGAGCTTATGTAGCCAAGACAATCCTAAGCAAAAAGAAAAAAGTTAAAGGAATTGGGTACAGTAACCAAAACCACATGATAATAGCACCAAAGCAGATGTATAGATCAAAGGAACAGGATAGACATCTCAGAAACAATGCCACACATCTACAGCCATCTGATCTTTGACAACCATGAAAAAAAAAGCCATCTGGTAAGGATTACCTATTTAATAAATGGTACTGGGAAAACTGGCTAGTCATATACAGAAACCTGAAACTGGACCTCTTTCTCGCACCTTATAAAAAAAAATTAAGATAAATTAAAGAATTAAACATAATACCCAAAACCATAAAAAACAGAGAAGAAATCCAAGACGATACCTTTCAGGGCATGGACATGGAGAATAACCTCATGACTAAAACACCAAAATTAAATGCAACAAAAGACAAAATTAACAAATAGGGTCTAAAGAGTTTCTGCAGAGCAAAATGAACTGTCATCATAGTTAACAGGCAACCTACAGAATGGGAGAAAATTTTGTCAATCTATTCATCTGACAAAGGTCTAATGTCCAAAATCTACAATGCACTTAAACAGGTTTACAAGGCAATAACAAACAAACCCCATCAAAAAGAGTGCAAAGGATAAACACAGACACTTCTCAAAATAAAATACTTTTGCAACCAACAAATATATGAAAAAAAGTGGCATCACTTGTCACTAGAGTAATGCACGTCAAAACCACAATGAGATATCATCTTACACTAGTCAGAATGGCGATTACTAAAAAGCTAGGAAACGACAGATGCTGGTGAGGACGTGGAGAAACAGGGATGCTATACACCGTTAGTGAGAGTGTAACTTAGGTCAATTTTTGTGGAAGAGAGTGCAGCACTTCTTCAAGGACCTAGAAGCAGAAATACTATTTGACCCAGCAATCCCATTACTGGGTGCACACCCATAGAGTTATAAATCATTCTATAAAGACACATGCATGTGTGTGTTCATTGCAACACTATTCACACTAGCACGGAGTTGGAACAAACCCAGATGTCCATCAATGATAGAATGGATAAAGAAAATGTGGTCTGTATAGAGCATGGAATGCTATGCAGCCATAAAAAAGGACTTCATATCCCTTACAGGTACATAGATGAAGCTGGAGAACATCATTTTCAGCAAAGCAACAAAGGAACAGAAAATCAAATACCACCTGTTCTCACTAATAAGTTGGAATTGAACTATGAGAACACATCGACACAGGGAGGGGAACATCACACACTGGAGACTGTCAGAGAGTGAGGGGCAAGGGCTGAGAGATAATTGGGAAAATACCTCATGCAGGCAGCGTTGAAAACTTAGGTGATGGGTTGATGAGTGTACCAAACCACCATGACACACGTATACCTATGTAACAAATCTGCACGTTTTACAAACGTATCCTAGAACTTAATATATATATATTTTTAAAAAGCCAGGTAAAATAACAAACTAAATAGTATCTGTAAATTTATCATGACTCCCTCTTGGTTTTTACTTGATAATTTGACTGCGTTTTGTGTCTTCAGGAAAGCAAAACAGCAATGTCATGTACCAAACCTTTTAAAAGAACGTACCAAAAAGTAATTGGAGCCAATTCTATTATCTCTGTCTGAAGATAAGTTTAGGTTGAAAACCAATTCTCCTAATATTTGTCAGTGACTCAAGCTGCTTAAAATAAAAGTAAAGCTTTCAACCTAAAGACACACGGCAGCATCTAGAACATTAAGAAAAGCTGAGAAATGCCACTCTGGCAGCCACTGCTGCTCTCCATGGGACAGCTTTGTGTCTCAGCTTCAGCAGAAGAAGCAAGGTTTCAGCAAGCAGTGTTTGGTGCACCTGTTTTTCATCTCTATGTATTCCTTGGCGAGGTATCTATTCAGGTTTTTATCTTCCAATTGGGTTGCTTATCTCTTTCAGTTTCAGGGTTCCTGTGTATATTGTGCTTACAAGTCATATTTCAGATAAGTTTCCTGTCTTTTATTTTTTTTATTTTTCTATCTCTGACTTGTTTGTTTATTCTCTTAACAGGACTTGGGATTACAGGCTATCACCACCACACCCAGTTAATTTAATTTAATTTAATTTAATTTAATTTAATTTAATTTTGTTTTATTTATTTTATTTTATTTTATTTTATTTTATTTTATTTTATTTTATTTTATTTTATTTTATTTTATTTTTTATGTTATTATTATCAGTAAAGACAGCGTTTCACTATGTTGAACACGCTGATCTGGGAATCCTGACCTCAAGTGATACAGCCGTTTTGGCCTCCAAAAGTGCTGATATTACAGGCTTGAACCACCATGCCCCACCTTAAGATGAAGTTTTAAAGAGTACAGATTTCAACTTTCAATAAAATTCACACTATCATTTTATTTTCTTTCATGGACTTGATAATAACTCATTACCAAACTCAAGGCCATCAAGATGTTCTCTTCCAATTTTGCATTAGAAACTTTAAGATATGGATATTTTTGACTTATTATTGTTTGTAAAACTATGAAGTATTATATATATGTATGTATACACATATATACATACAGAGAGAGAGAGAGAGTTTTCAGCTGTTCTGTTGCCACATGTGGAACAGACATCATTTTAACAAGAAATGGGGGAAACGATTCCCTACTTAATAAATGGTGCTGGGAAAATTGACTAGTCAAAAGTAGAAAGCCGAAACTGTATCCTTTCCTTACTCCTTATATGCAAATTAATTCAAGATGGATTAGAGACTTAAATGTTGGACCCAATAGCATAAAAACCCTAGAAGAAAACCTAGGTAACAACGTTCAGGGCATACGCATGGGCAAGAACTTCATGTCTAAAACACCAAAAGCAATGGCAACAAAAGCCAAAATTGACAAATGGGATCTAATTAAACTAAAGAACTTCTGCACAGCAAAAGAAACTACCACCAGAGTCAACAGGCAACCTATGGAATGGGAAAAAAATATTGCAATCTACTCATCTGACAAAGGCCTAATATCCAGAACTTACAAAGAACTCAAACAAATTTACAAGAAAGAAAACAAGCAACCCCATGAACAGACATTTCTCAAAAGAAGACATGCATACGGACAACAGACACATGAAAAAATGCTCATCATCACTGACCATCAGAGAAATGCAAATCAAAACCACAATGAGATACCGTGTCATACCAGTTAGAATAGCAATCGTTAAAAAGTCAGGAAACAGCAGGTGCTGAAGAGGATGTGAAGAAATAGGAACACTTTTACACTGTTGGTGGGATTGCAATCTAGTTCAAGCATTATGGACAACAGTATGGTGATTCCTCAAGGATCTAGAACTAGAAGTACCGTATGACCCAGCCAACCTATTACTAGGTATATACCCAAAGGAATATAAATCATGCTGCTATAAAGACACATGAACACATATGTTCATTGCAGCACTATTCACAATAGCAAAGACTTGGAGTCAATCCAAATGTCCATCAATCAAAGACTGGATTAAGAAAATGTGGCACATATAACCCATGGAACACTATGCAGTCATAAGAAAGGATGAGTTTGTGTCCTTTGTAGGGACATGGATGCAGCTGGAAACCATCATTCTCAGCAAACTATCACAAGAACAGAAAACCAAACACCGCATGTCCTCACTCATAGGTGGGAACTGAGCAATGAGATCAACTGGACTCGGGAAGGGGAACATCACACACCGGGGCCTATTACCGGCAGCAGGGAGGGTGGAGGGATTGCATTGGGAGTTATACCTGATGTAAAGACTGAGTTGATGAGTGCGGACGAGTTGATGGGTGCAGCACACCAACATGGCACGGGTATACATGTGTAACAAACCTGCACGTTATGCACATGTACCATAGAACTTAAAGTATAATAATAATATTTTTTTTAAAAAAAGAAAATCTTTTTTTGTATTTATGCCCCTTGAAATTCTACATTACACATTTATTCTCCTTTGGAGTTGAACCAATGTTGAATTTATTGGTTATTTGTAAGATGATATTTAAAACTTGAGAGAATATTTAACCCTTATTAGTCATCTGATTCTTTTTTCGCTACCACTAATTTTACTCTTCTGATATGTATTCACCTTCATAAAAAAATTGCTTTTAATTGAAAAAATAAAAAATAAAAAAACAAAGAATAGTCTTTGCATCTTTGACAAAATTACCTGACTTGGCTGTGTTTGGGGTTATCTGTTCGGTTCCACTTACCTAGTTGTCTACCAAATAATCAAAGTCACACTCTATTACAGTAGCCTTCATGTAAGTATTCATATTCAGATGTGTAAGTCCTTTAGTTTTGTTTTTCTTCAGTCTTATTTCATATATTCGTCTATTCACCCAACATTTTGGGAAATGTGATGATAGAACAACCACCTGGACTCTGTCCAAAAGTCATATAAGAGGTTTCCAACCAAGTGTTTCTGTTAGTCCCAAAGCAAATCACAAAGAAGTAGTATGGATGCACCTAGTCAAATTGTTGGGCTATTGCCTGATGCAACAATAAGTTTCTTAAACTGGATGAAACTTTCCACAAGGTCTTTGTGGTCTCCACTATTTCAATGCTTTTCTCTTGCTGTCATTTCTCAAATGCATGCAAAATCAAGACCACAACAAAGGACATTGCCAGCTGCACTGAACAGGGAGCACAAATTTACTGTCATCCACAGCCGCCCTATTCAGGGCATTCTCAATTTCTTTCATTACTTCTGTATATAGTGAGTCATTCTCTGTCAACCTAGTTGATAGTAATTTCTGGGCAACACCAGAATTCTCTTTCCTCACCACAATGTCTCTGAATCTGCTGGCATTTTCTACTAACCATAGGGTAAAATACATCTTTTTGATAAAAGGCTTTTGATAAAGGGCTGTTTTTTTCCAATCATCTATAATCTTTTTTTTTTCCACCACTCACTCTTGAAACAGATGTGCGCATGATTTTATTCCATTAGCTGTTAATGGATTTATGAATGCCAATATACCTTCCTTGTTAGCTGAGCCTGTAACCATGGAAGCGGTAATCAAGCCAGACACCTGAGACATTAGTGGGTGTATCTGAGGCCTATCCTTTTTTCCAGCCTATTTCGTACTGGGATCTAATAAATCTCTGACAGGTTTCTTTACTGCCATTTTTCACACTGCCCTGTCCTGGTGATCTGACAAAATAGGATCCAGTTTCTCGAGTTCCTGAAAGCCACTAACTGAGTTCTTGCTGTTAAAGGGGATCTGATGTGCAAGTGTCTCTAGAGGTTAACTTGCTAGCTTCATATTATTTGGGTCAGGTAGAGGTAAAGCTGCATTTCTCCTTACATTGTGGCCAGAAGCATATATCTGGCTGTGACTGGATTTGGGGTGTTTGCCAGTCATTGGTATCTTAGAAAAGTAAGTGTAGGTAGATCTGCAAGTTCCTTTTCTAGTACTGTTTGAAAAAGTTCTAGGGTCACAGGTGTATGCCACCACACCCAGCTAAGTTTGGTATTTTTAACAGATATGTGGTTTCACCATGTTGGTCAGGCTGATCTCGAACACATAACTACATAATCTGCCTGCCTCAACTTCCCAAAGTTCTACAAATGTAGGCATCAGACACCACACCCAGTCCTGTCTCCTTTGTTTCTGTTTTTCAGTCTCTGGTCTGTTAAAGTCATAATATTTCTTACAATTTACCAGGTGCAGTTCCAGTTGCCAAGTGTCATCCTGTTTGTCACAGCCTTTCCACTGAAGGAAATACTATGTCTTCCCAATATTGTCTTGTCTTTTGTCAACAATAGTTTGAACCTGAAACTTTTGGGAAGCCATGAAGAAAGAGCCAGGACTGGAGCAGTTGCTGTGTCATATTCTTTCAGTTGAATCTCTACATAGTCACTGCTTTCTGCTTCCTGTGCTTCAGCAGCCCCTGGATATATGCATAAGCTTCTTCAGCTTTGTGGCCTGTGGTGTAGTAGAAGCTGTGTGAAGAAGCAATCATGCTATGTCCTTAGGCTCTCCACATTATTGCATGATTAGAAGACTCAGGCTTCTGTTTAGCATATCAAGATCACTGGCTAGGTAGTCTTAGGAAAGAGCAGCTGAATCCACAACTCTTACCTTCCTGGTGTAGTGCAGAAAGCTTCTGCCTTCTTGGTGCTGTTTCCTTTGTAGTTTTTCTAATGATTACATTGAACATTCTCAAGTTCAAACACTTCTAAATTCATGTTAGTTTACTCTCACTAACATACAAAAACACTACTCCTTTGTAGCACCACCCACTCTATTTCACTTATTGAGTTCACAAAATTATATCTTTAGGCACCATAAGCCAAAAACACAAGTTAGTGAGTTTTCAAAAATATAATAGTGCTTTAATTATGTTGAAAACAAATTGTGGGAGTGTACTTTTTGTATCTTTTATTATTGTTTATATACCTATCTTTACCTTTCAATTTACTTATTCACACTGTTGTGTCATGTCTGTTCATTTTATCCCAATATACTCCATAAAGCATTTCTTAAAGGAGAATCTAATGGTAAAAGACTGTAGCTTTGATGTGGGAATTCAATAATATCTCTCTCACTTTTGATGGGCACTTAGTTTAAACATAAGATGTCTGTTCAAAATGTTTTTTCTCACAGCATTTGGAATATAGTAGTCTACTACATTCTGGCCTCTGAATTTTCTGAAAAGCAATCCGCTGATTACTCCTGAGGGTTCTTTTTACATGACCAATCACTTCTCTCGCTGCTTTCAAGATTCTGTCTTTTTGTTTTGTTTTGTTTTAGACAGGTTAATTGTCAAAGTAAGTTTGAGTGTGTTTGAGTTGATGTTGCTTGTAGTTTGTTGAGCTTCTTGGTTGTTTATTTATTTCCTCATATGTGTGACCTTCTTTACCACTATTGATTTAGTTTCCCTTAGTAGATCTGCTTGTTGGTGTCCCGCTGGTTTCTAGGTTGTTTTCACAATTATTTGTTTATTTTTCCCTTCTTGACTTAACAATTTAAATTTAAATTTTAAATCTCTGTAACAATTTTTGTTTGATTGTTTTGTTTGTTTTGTCGGTGTTTTGGTCTGTCCCCAGGGTGGATTTCAGTGAAACAATCTTGGCTCCCTGCAACCTCAGCCTTCTGATTTCAATCAATTACCCTGCCTCAGCCTCTGGAGTAGCTGGGACTACAGGATTGTGCTACCACACCCTGCTAATTTTTTAATTATTATTTTTAGTAAAGACAGGTTTCACCAAGCTGGCCAGCATAGTCTTTATCACTTGACCTTATGATCTAACAGACTTGGCCTCCAAAGTGCCAAGATTGCAGGAGTGAGCCGCTGCACCAAATCTGCAGTAACATTTAATGGCAGTTGTTCAACTATTCAGCATACAGTGTCTAAAGATACACATACACACACACAATACATATATACACACACGCACACATATATATATAGAGAGAGAGAGAGCACGAGACAGAGAACCACTGAATTACTTCTAGAAATTTCGTTTTCATTTTATGGTAATTTTACTGTCCATTAATATTTTCATTGTTGTTTACCATGGTTTTCTGTGCTTTTCTTTATTCTGTTAGCTTCCTAAAGTCATTAATTTTAAAAATTGTGTTTTATTTAGCCTAATATTTGGGCAACCTGGGAAAAGTTGTTTTTTTTGTTGTTGTTGTTGTTTTTTATGGTGACTTTTTTTTTGTTAGGGTGAGCCCTAGCTTTTTACTTCACTTTATTTTCTGTGATTCTGTTGGTGTCTAAAAGAGGCATTTAAAATTTTAATTGCTGTTTCTTTGAAAATCAGATTTTTTCCCTGAGTAGCTTGCTAGGGGTATGTTTATTCCTCCTCTAGGCTATTTCTGCCATGGCAGTCTTTCTTTCTTACTGATTTTATTGGTGGATTTTCTTCTGGCTGCACAATTTTGGAGCACACATGGTTAACAACATATTTTATTTTAAATTTTCAATTATATATGTTTTATTTTGAATGCTTTTGTCTATAATTGTCTGGCCTCTTAAGAGAAATAAAGAAAAATTAGGAAAGAAAGGCTCTGTTTTTTAAATCTTCTGAAAGTTACTTCAGTAGGAGGAGCGAAAGTCTGTGAAAGGTTTGGAAAATGAAACAATAACTGTTCACCTCTGTCAGGACCTCCCTAAAAGAAACAATAATTGGTTGACAAGTCCTCCTGAGATTTGCAGGATAAGGTCTCTTTTTTTTTGTTGTTGTTGTTGTTTTTAATCATAGCTATTGAGAGCTGCTTCAGAAGTATTTGTAAGGCTGCACACCACTGCAGTAGTTGATAAAAATAAATAACTCCTTTTGACTGATGCTATAAAATTGATCGAATTTATTTGTGGTTTACTCTAGAAATCATCCTTTAAAACCTTTAATCCTTCAGATAGGCTCTAGAGTTCCAAACTAATTGCATCATAGCGATTTTGCCACTGCACATATTGAATAGTTGAAGAGACAGATACATAGTGTCCTGTAGTCCACTGTCACTTTTCCAAGAACCTGTGTCATTTTACTTTCAATCTCTCTCTCTCTCTCTCTCTTTGCACCTAAAGTAACACTTGCAAGGAAATCACACATGTGAACCCTTCTTTTTTAAGGTGCTTTGGCAACATTCTGTGCCTTTTTATGTAAGAGCTCATATTTAACGTTATTACAAATTAAAAAGCTATTCACCCTGACGTTTAATTACTTGCTTTCCATAGGTTCTTTATTTGATTTTCAAAATTTCTCCTTTGATCTTTTAGAAAAATTAGTTAACTTCTCAAAACTTTCTTTCCATTTGGGACCTCAGTAAATACTCAAAACTTTAAATAGCATACTTTAGATAATATTAATGTGTGTATGTAATCTACAGTTAAGTTCAATAATATAAAAATACTCTGCTCATATACTTTTCTATTCTTCTCAGTGTGTTTTATTGTCTCATATTATGTCTCTACACACTCAGTGTCCATTAAATTTTATTTGTGTATTATTTATATAATACCTGCCTACAATAACTGTAATAGTAATAACCATATTTGCTAGGTAATAGAAATAGCTTTGTTTTCCGGGGGGGAAGGTTAAATGCACATTTCTTTAGTTTCTTTTTACCTAGACTTTTTTTGCTTGTGTATTATTTTAAAAGTTATAACTCATGACTTGGTATTTTCTTATTGATACCTTAGTATCATTTTATTAGCATTTTGTATAGGAGTAATATACAAGCTGGTATTAAAAAAAACTGAATATGTATTAACAGATGGTCAATTATATGAAATAATTGCAGTGTTTGCTCTCAGGAACTTAAATGTTTGTGACCAGTTCCTGGCGTTTTCAACCAAGAGTGACTTCCAAGTTTGGCAAAACAGAAAAAAATGTGATTCATCAATTCATCATTTACCTTCTAGAAAGACTAGAATAAGCACAATACGTTAGCACATAAGGATTGTTTTACTCCTTCCACAGTCAGGAATCAGAGTCTCAAAATGAAAATGTGGATTTCAGTTTTGAAGGCTTCACCAGTGTCTGGATGGCAGGATGGCAATCCAAAAAATTTACAATTACAAAGTTGTCTCGCTTGATTAATTGTATGCCTCGTTGATGTGAGTTATTGGTTTCCAGAGTTTAGAGAGGTTTTGATTGGATTGACATTTCCTTGAATGATTTGACCCTGCCTGTTCTGCAATTTTGGTGTCAGATTCATTGATGAAGCACTAATTGTTTTCTAATCTCAGAGTTTAGGTTTATTTAGGACATCTACACTTTTGTCCCATGGAAATGTTTCACGTGCTGAAGTTAAATGTTATACTTCGATTTTGGATTTCTAGACATGATCATTTTGTTTGTTTGTTTTAATGTTTATAATATAAAGTTTTTGTTTTGTTTATATTAATTGATATTGTCAATTTCATATAAAATGCAGGAGGCAAAATTCTCTATTGTGAGTACATTTTGGTGTCAAGTGAAACAAACATACAATAATTAGTCTCCAAATTGATTTTGAAGTAAATATCTAAATAAGATAAGGGAACAATCATGTAAGCATGTATCAAGATCAACAAGTGTGATAAGGCCCATAAGAAACCTGTTTAAATAGTTTGAAACACAGCCAGGTTACTGTGGCTGGAGCAGATTGTGGAAAGGAAATAATTATAGACAATGAGATTATAGACGTTACAGACAGTCCATGTGACTGGCTGGGCTTTCTATAGGTCAGCAGATTTTACTTAATTTTACCCTGTGCCTGATTCATGACTGGAAGTGGAATTGGCAAAGTTGTTACTAGCATCTAGCCCTGAGAGGCTAGAAACGCTGCTAAATATCTTAAAATCTCTAGTCTCAGTCCTCTCTTTGAGAAATTAACAGTGATAAATCATCTTTCCAGAAAAATTAAAATTAATTATAAGCACACAATGATTTTATCTTTTCAGGATTACTTAGTTCAATCTTTGGTTTCTGTAAATCAGAAGAATTTTAAAAAGCTTTTCTAAATTCAATTGATTCAAGTTAGGGTAAGTGTTAGTGAAGTGAATTCAGTTCAGTTAATCAATGATTAGAAAGTAAACCATGCATTTTCTTTTCTTCCCTATTCTTTCCCATTGCTTTTTAAATATTTCCATAAAACATTAATATAGCAAAATAAAATCCTAAGCAGTCTCTATTTTTGCAGTGCCAGCCAATGAAGAAATTGCAATGAATGGCTTTTGGAATAAAACTAATCTTGACTACAGCTGGAAGGATATAGAAAAGACATGCACACATGTGGATTGACTCACTACATTATACATACACACTGTGCATAATATCTGTCCTCAGGCAAATATTAAATGTGTCTTATGACATAAAATTTGCTAAACCAGTATAACAACCAAGCCAAATCAAAACAATGATTTCAAGGATTATAACTGGAGATAGAAAAGCCTTGCTTTTGCTAAAGTTGTTGAGTAGAATTAATACTCAAGTATCTTCTACTGTTTTGAAATTTTATGTGATAGAAGATTTTTACACTGGGATTCTTTGGTCGCAATTACTTATGCTCTCTCATGTTCTAAATTAACCAAAAATAAACACTTTCACAAAAATTTACGTTAGCCAATAAGAGAAAATAAAAACAAGTGAATGAGAAAGTACCTGTAATAGAAAAATACATGTGGAAATGTTAAGATAAATCCAAAAAGGAGGGTAATTCATACACTGTAAAATATTTTATATTTGATTAAAAAATTTGTTTACAAACTTTAGCAGCTAGCAACAATGTGGCAGATAACCATGGCTGGCAGACAAGGCCCATCTCATGAATTTATATTTTTCTACCTGATTTATATTCTCTAAAAGCTGATTAGACTGTGCCCACCAGATTAAGGTGAATCTGCCTTCCCCAGCTCACAGATTCAAAGATTAATTGTTTTTAGGAAAACATCCAATAGATGCATCCAATTAGCACCCTGTATACCTCAAAGTAATGAAGTCGACACTCAGTATTAACTGTCACAAATCCACCCCTGGACAACTTCAACCCATACACTTCTCCTAAGATCATACCTAGTCTTCAAGTAAAGACAATAATAACATCATAATTCCACCTAACATAATACAACTATCTTTATTACAACTACTACTTCACCAATCCCAAACCCAACCACTATTACGTGAACTTAACAATACTAAAATGCTCACTAGATATTAATAGATCTTATGTCACATGATAAAGAAAAAGAAAAGATGAAGATATTATTACATGAGTATACATACACAAACTTTTTTTTTTTTTTTTTTTTTTTTAACAAAAGGGGGAACTACTTAGGACAATTAAAGTCCTCATTCCTGCAGCGGGTCACAAGGCTGTAGCTGGTGTTGATGTCTCCCTTCTTCTATTAAGCTTTATGTGTTCTCTTTGCTTTCATTGTTGAACCTGCTTGTGCACCTCACCAAGGATTCCTTAATCCTTTTCTTTCTTTCTTTCTCTCTTTTTTTTTGAGTCTTTCTTTAGGGGGGGGGAGGGGGGGGTCTTTCTTTCTTTCTGCTTGATTTTATGGCAGGGCTTCTTTTCTTTTAGTTTTTCTTTACGTGCTTCTTTCTCTCTTTCTTCTTTCTTTCTTTCTCTCTTCGTTCTATTGTTTTCTTTCTCTTCTTTCTTCCTTTCTTCCTCCTCTACTTCCTTTCTCTTCCTTCCTTCCTTCCTTCCTTCCTTCCTTCCTTCCTTCCTTCCTTCTTCCTTCCTTCCTTCCTTCCTTCCTTCCTTCCTTCCTTCCTTCTTTCTTGGTGGAACAACTGAAACCTGACTAATTTACAGTCCTCTCAAATTTTAGCCTGTTGTAGTTTTCCAGAGACCTTAATCTCTGGGCAATTAAATACTCAACTAAAGATTGAGCACTCTAATGGGTCTCCTGTGTTCTATGCATACTCTTCCATAACTCTGTTTTGGAGTAGTAGATTGATTTTATCTTGATAATTCAGGTCAATCACCAGAGCCAACATTCCTCCTCCATTTGTCACCTATTTACTGAAAGGTAGGAGTAGTCCAAAATGCCAAGGGGGCTATCTTCACTGTCTGTTTTAATGGAATTGTCATTGCATCTCCTGCTGGCAGCATTTATCCCTCTGGATCAAGGACTTATAAGCCAGTGGAGGATCATGTCATGGAAACAGGAAACGAACATTTTACTAGGGATGATGGTCAGTGGGACATTCCCATTTCCACCTCTTGATTTCTGTACCCATTAATTCAGGCTGTGGGAGAAAGCACTGTAGTGGGACACTGACTTCAGAACATACATTAACTTTGCAAGTCTTAAAGTTAACAAACATTAACTTCGTAAGTCTTATCACATAGTTGGTATGGCAATTTAACTTTAAAAGGCCATTTCACCATTCTATTAATCCAGTTGCGTTAGGATGATGGGAAACATGTAAGACCAGTGTATTCCATAAGCAGATGCCCAGTGCCACACTTCTCTATCCATGAGGTGAATGACTTGGTCAGATGGAATGCTGTGTGGAAGACTTGGATGGTGGATGAGGCACTTAGTGAGTCCACAGATTTTGGTCTTGAAGAAGCACTGCATGCAGAATAGGAAAACCCATATCCAGAGCAAGCACCTTAAGAAATGTTGTCATAGTGACTGATCAGTGTTGGCCTCTGCTGCTGGCAAATTGGGCACTGAGTAGATGTAAGTATATCATATACAGTTTTTCTTGCAGGTCTAGAAAGGGGTACTTACGTGTCAGTTATGAAAAGGTTCATTTGCTAAGAAAAACATGTTTATTTGATGATGAGTAATGTTGATCTTTGAGATGATTCATATACATAATCTCAGGGAAAACATTACTCTAGAAACTAGAACACATCATTGATGCACTAATCTGACTTGAAAAGTGTAATGAAGGAAATTTTAAGGGAGGAGGCCACCCCTCATATTGTCTTAAGCCCAATTTCTGCCTCCAAATAAGAAGAAGTAGAAACTAAAAGGCAGAAATGAAATCCACAGGCAGACAGCCCATCGCTGTACCCTGGGTCTGGTAATCAAAGATCACTCCCTGACCTAACTGGTTCTCTTATTTACAGATTACACACAATGTTTGGGAATGCACAGTGAAAATCCCCATCTTATTTTGTTCTGATCTAATTATCGGTACATGCAGCCCCCAGTCACATACCCCCTGTTTGCTCAATCAATCACGACCCTCTCAAGTGCACCCCCTTAGAGTTGTGAGCCCTTAAAAGGGACAGGAATTACTCAGGGAGCTCGACTCTTGACACTGAAGTCTTGCCTATGTCTCTGGCCTAATAAACTCCTTCCTTCTGTAACTCAGTGTCTGAGGAATTTTGTCTGCCACTCGCTCTACATTTTAAGCGAATAACAAAAGTGAGTGAATGAAATGGCATTTTACCTTCCCAAGTAGCTGACCCTGCAGGCTCAAACCACCACACCTGAATTTTTTTTTTTTCATTTTTTGTGGAGAGAGGGCTTTATCATGTTTCCCAGACTTACACAATATTTTTTATTATTTGTGATGACAACACTTTTTTTTTTTATTATACTTTAAGTTCTAGGGTACATGTGCATAACGTGCAGGTTTGTTACATATGTATACTTATGCCATGTTGGTGTGCTGCACCCATCAACTCGTCAGCACCCATCAATTCATCATTTATATCATGTATAACTCCCCAATGCAATTCCTCCCTCCTCCCCCCTCCCCCCTCCCCATGATAGGCCCCAGTGCGTGATGTTCCCCTTCCCGAGTCCATGTGATCTCATTGTTCAGTTCCCACCTATGAGTGAGAACATGCGGTGTTTGGTTTTCTCTTCTTGTGATAGTTTGCTAAGAATGATGGTTTCCAGCTGCATCCATGTCCCTACAAAGGACGCAAACTCATCCTTTTTTATGGCTGCATAGTATTCCATGGTGTATATGTGCCACATTTTCTTAATCCAGTCTGTCACAGATGGACATTTGGGTTGATTCCAAGTCTTTGCTATTGTGAATAGTGCCGCAATAAACATACGTTTACATGTGTCTTTGTAGTAGAATAATTTATAATCCTTTGGGTATATACCCAGTAGTGGGATGGCTGGGTCATATGGTACATCTAGTTCTAGATCCTTGAGGAATTGCCATACTGTTTACAACCCCATCAAAAAGTGGGGAAAGGATATGAACAGACATTTCTCAAAAGAAGATATTCATACAGCCAACAGACACATGAAAAAATGCTCATCATCACTCGCCATCAGAGAAATGCAAATCAAAACCACAATGAGATAGCATCTCACACCAGTTAGAATGGCAATCATTAAGAAGTCAGGAAACAACAGGTGTTGGAGAGGATGTGGAGAAATAGGAACACTTTTACACTGTTGGTGGGATTGTAAACTAGTTCAACCATTATGGATGACAACACTTTTTAAGGAAAAACTTAAGAGATGCATAAAAACATTTATAGATATAAAATGATATCCTTGGGATTTGCTTCATTAGAGAACTATTAAATCAAGCAGATGGCTACATTGTAATGTTTTGTTTATATAGAGAATATAAATCTTCTGATAAGAAGAAGTTAATTATATCTTAAGAGATGAAAGAATATATGACCTGTCTTTGCTGTGACAACTTTGACCTCTTTCTATTGGGATAATAACAGTAGAAATGACCAGGAAAGATAGCTATAATATTACTATTGTTTAAATATTCAACATCAAATATATGATGGATTTTAATGCATATTTAAAAATTTTACTTTGTATAGAGATTATTTTATCAAAATTAAATGATAACTCACCCATAAATTACCTGAACTGTTTGCAAAAACTTTTAGGCACATAGATTTGTAGTCAGAAAGTAACTAAATCAAAAGGTGACCTGAAGGTGTCTCAGTACACCATTATTGCACTCTTTTCTATATTCTGTCTGATTTAATGCTAATTTGTCTTCATATTTATGATAATATGAAAATACATCATTGTCAGGATAAACCTTACTCTAGAGGTCAAAAGATAGTGATACATTCATCTAACTTTAAAAGTATTATGAATATAGTTGAATGAAACATATACCAAAACTGAGTTAATAAAATGATATGCAATTTTTCATAGTGTTTTCAAAAAACTTATTGCTTTAAATGTTTAACGTTAGTGTTTATTTCACAGGTGGACCATCGTAAAGAGTACATAGAAAAGTTATCATTGGAAAAAATAAAACAGTAACATAAATTGCAGGTAATAAAATGGACTACAGTCTTCTGAAGTAGACAGGACTAGAAAGAAATCAATGCTCTGTCATAAATAACTTAGGAGAACTATGTTACTTTGTTCTCCTAGAATTCAGTGTCTTCTTGTGAGTATAAAGTGTTTTTGCACTTTATATGATATACTTTATGTGATGTATTGAGAATTATTAACAATCAATAAACATGGCTATTAAGAGTACTTGTGGAAGGATCGAGAGCATACACAGAAGCTCCAAAGGTCATAATTTCCTTGTAGCTACAGAGCAAAATACAGTTGTTTTACACATACGCAACATGTCTCTTTAAGCTTTGGTTTGTATCTGAGGTTTTTGATACAGAAATAAAAAATACCTACTTCATGTCTTGACGAAGATCACCCATAGAAAAATAACTAGACACACATGCATGCCACAGTGAATGGCTGAGACAATAAAAAGCATAAGTAACAAAGCACAATTGTGTTCACTTAATTGGAATGTTGTACTCTGTCTATCTCATGCACTTCTTGCCAGTACCATTAGCCATCTCTATCTTTTTCAAATTCCAAACCCTAGGGGATAAACCAGCTACAGGATCAGAATTTAAATTCTACCATTTTGTTCAATAGTGGCTGTTAACCAAGTAAAAGTGGACATCCCATAAGGATATTCTAATAAAAGCAATGCTACCCAGTTTGTAATGCCTGCATATTGTGATCTGTCAAATCTAGAAAGGCAATGGCAAGTGTGTGTTTTGTGATATCCATAAATGATAAGTGCAGAGATGTTATGTGAAAGCCAAATGATTTTTGATCACTGAGGAAAAGAAACGTAGAAATTTTAGCACGGTTGACTACAGTTAAAATACTGGAAAATCTTTCTTTAGTTTCTATCAATATCTATGCAAAAACATAAAGGAATGATAAACACTATGGCTATAAACATTGCCAAATCCAAGTTTTCCATATTCACTGACTTAGTCGCTACATCTTTATTTTGTGATCTGCCATTAAAGCATAACATTTTTCCTGCCTTGTTATCAACAAAATACTTTTCATTTTTGACTAGGTGCTTTTATAACTTTAGCAGCCTTATAATTGTGAAATAATGTTGATAAGAGGTCCATGTAGCATTATCTGAAAAAAAAATTATTTTTCTTTAGCAGAAAAATACCTAATTTGAGAAAAATACACAGAAAATCCTAAAAGTAAACCCAACTTATTTAACAGACAGGATAAAAGTTTAAAAAATGAATAGTGTACCTTAAAAACAAGATGAGACTATGCTTATTAAAAATAAATATTTTTATTCTTAAAATTCTGAATTGCATTTACCATGTCACACAAATGTGAATATATCAATTATGCTTTGAAAACAGACAAAACACTGTAAACATTGTCAAGTAAACTTTCAAGTTATTTGATAGTAAGCATGAGAAATGTGCCAGTGTATTGCAGACATTCTAGTCATGTCATAGGAATGCAGTCCTGAAGAATCTCATGAAAGTACTGGAATATCAGGAAGAAAAACGGTACCTGATATGAAAATATTAAACATAAATAATTAAAATTTACCTCACACTTTTGTTTCTCATAGTTGAACAATCGTTACCTACATCACCACATGTGTTTTCAGTTGTTAGAAATACTGTTTCTGGTTACTGAGATTACGATACTTTAAGCTTTCACATCATCAGCAATGTGATCCAATATCCATGCCATTAACTAGAGATATCTTATTTCTGCATTTTTAATGGCATTGCTTCTGTAACATTTTTCTTTGAAAATGCCATATACGATGGTTTAGTATTAAATTTTCATGTGCTAGCACACACTTAACTTCAATCATTGTGTTTACTGATTGAAAAAATTTTGTACTTAAAATAAAAGTATTCAACACACACTCATCAGAAATTTGTCAATAAGACATTAGAGTTTTCTCATTTTAAATTGAGCACTTCATAGCAATTAATGTTCTGAAACCTAAAAACTATAATCTTCTCATAAATATCTGATTTTTCCTCATTAAATAGTAATGATTGCTTTATATTCATTTTACTGAGAGATAAAGTCAATAAGGGGGTGTATTTAAAATCCCTGTGAACACTGGAAATACTTCTCTATCTTGTAAAACTCAATACAACTTATGCATAAATCCATCTTAGATGTGGATTGCATGAATTAGAGCACATTGAACTGCCAGTTATATAGCTAAAAAGCAGAAATAAGCAAATCTTCAGGTATTGACTGATGTCTGACTAAGTAAAAGCAAACAGCCATTTGCGTATTTCATATTCTCATTTCTAGGAATAAGGAGGAGGATGAGGAGAAGAAAAGGAAGAAGAAGAAGGAGAAAAAGAAGAAGAAGAAGAAGAAGGAAGAAGAAGAAGAAGAAGAAGAAGAAGAAGAAGAAGAAGAAGAAGAAGAAGAAGAAGAAGAAGAAGAAGGAGGAGGAGGAGGAGGAGGAGGAGGAGGAGGAGGAGGAGGAGGAGGAGGAGGAGGAGGAGGAGGAGGAGGAGGAGAAGAAGATTCAAAAAATATCTCTGGACCTGAAATACAATATAGGTGGCAAGTTGTTACCTACTAGGTTGAAAAGCAAATAAGTTAATTCTTAGTTAATTGAATTTACTTTCTTTTACTTTTAGAATGGAATCCCACACTGCCTTTTTGCATGAAGTGCAGTGGGGCAATCTAACCATATTGCAGCACCCTGTCTCCCAAGTTCAAGAGTTTAGTTTTCCTCAGATTTAATTATATAGGAAAAAATAGTAAGACTTAGAGTAACAAGAAACCAAATTTAAGGATACAAAAGTTTATATTTAAAATGTATGTATTAGAGAGATTTCTTTAACCAAAACATTGAAGTTCCTTAACATTGTTTTAGTTAAATTCCAAGAGAAGTATTGTTTTAAAAATCATAAATCAACTTGGATTTGTAATTACAAAATGTCTTAAATAAAATATGGCACACATTTCAGTTACTATATCCTCACCTCTAAGAAAAGAAAGCCGTTTTAGTTTTACTTCATTTCTTTAATTTTGTTTTATATTAAGTTCCAGGAAACATGCAGGACATGCTGGTTCATTTCTCAAATGACAGGATATTAGAACAGGATATTACAAAGTTAGAGAAAAATAAGATCTCATACAAAATTTGCATTGTTTTCTTTCTTTGTTTGTTTGTTTTGACAGTTTCACTATTGTCATCAGGCTGGAGTGCAATGGCATGATCTCGGCTTATTCTCATCTCCCGGGTTCAACCAATTCTCCTGCCTCCACCTCCTAAGTAGGTGGTATTACAGACACCTCTCATCATGCTCAGCTAATTTTTTTAATGCATTTATTTATTGTGATTTTAGTATACACAGGGATATACCATGTTATGTTGGCCAGCTGGTTCTAAACTCCTGACCTAGGGTGATTCTCCCGACTTGGCCTCCCAAAGTGCTGGGATTACAGGTGTGAATTACCATGCAGGGCTTCTGCAAAATTGTTACAAAATTTTTTTTTATTCATTCCTTGTAACTTTCTGGAATAGTCCATGTCAACAATTTAGCTTCCATAAGACACAAACATATTTGGGTATTTCAACCACAGAAAAAGAATCTTACTATTGCACTTCATGGAGAAGTCCAGAAAAGTTGCTCAACTTCTTACAATGTACAGCAAAAGCACCTCTGCCCAGAAACTTATATGAGTACAAAATGTCAGTGTCCATGGATTAGAAATTGTGTTCTATTGGTAAGCTTCATAGTTTACTAAAAGAAGGCTAATCTGAAGCCTAATGCCAATATTTCAGTAATATATATTTTGAGAATGAGTTGTTTCCATGCAAATATATTCTTGGAATTCAGGTAGTTCAATGCAAATAACAATTATTCAAATTTTTTCTCCAAATAATGTTGAAATATAATGCTTTCCAAATAAGGTTAAAATATTAAAATGTCAGATATTGAATTACAAGTATCTCAAGATTTAAGAGAAGTAAGGCATTTAAAGACGACTAGCTATGCTTCTTTTCTTAGAGAATTTTAGGGGAGTCACTTTGCCAGACGAAAACCTCTGTGGCCAGTGGTACCTTTGCTCGAGTTTTTCTCAATCCTGCTAGGTTTCTTCTACCCATTCTGCCTGACATGCTGCACTCAGCTTGTTTTGACACAGGATTTCTTTGACTGCCCAGGGCAAGTATGGCTGAGTGATGAGTGGCGTATGAGCAGGTTTGGGCTCCAACAACTAAACTCAGCCAGGCATTCCAGCTGCAGCATAACAAGAATTTTTAGGTGCCTACAGAAGTGCCATCTCACTGAGTAGCAACAGCTGGACGAGGCATACTGCAGGCAGCATCCACAGCTGATACTGGGAAATGTAGTAGGGTCCAGAAGCTTGGAGATGCCAGTAAATGCAAAGTCTCAAAGAAGGTGTCACAGTCATGGCACTGAGAGACCCTAGATGTGTGCACCCTGAAGGGCTACAGCTGTCCTCTTATTTCTGTGTTCCACAATATGATAAGCAAGGGGCAAGTTTTATCCGTAGTTATGTTACAGGCCATTCAGCCCTGCCATTCAGCTGATCTCAAATTATTGTTCTGCATTGAGGAGGAAGAGGTATATGTTGCCTGCAGCCTTTCCGCCTCTATCTGTAGAGATAAACTACACTGGCAGAAGCCACAGTGATGGCCTCCCCTGAGTCTGTAGCCAGCAGTGATAATGTTGATTCTCCTCAGAAGCCACCCCCAACACCTCCATTTGGTTCTAAGCGTACAACTAAACTAAAGTTTTGGAGAGGTCTTTGAGGTGATGTTGAAAGTGCAACCCATGAGAAGATGTGGTAAACTCAAAGACAACTGTTTGGGTTCTAAAATATCTATAAGCAGCAGACTAGAGAACAGGCATGCAAGTGGATATTAAGGGTATGGGATAATAGTGGAAGGAACAGAGAGTTGTATCAGGCTGAATTTACTGATTAGGGCTGACTTAGTAGGGACTCTACATTTAAAGTTGCAGCTCAGGGAGCTAAAAAGTTCTAATCATTTATCTGTTAGATTAACTAAAAGATGGATTCAATGATGGCCCACTGTAGGTCAGCCTTGTAAATGTCTGTTCTCCATTGGTTTAATGTAAAGAAAGGAATACAAAGGCTTTTGGAGATTGGAATGGCAGAGTGGATTCATTCACTTTAGACCTACTCGTCCCAGTTGAGAGTCCAGATGATATACTCTTGACCAATGCCTTCTGAAATAGATTTGTGAGAGGAGCATCTGAATCTTTAAACAGGTCTGTAATTACTCTTCTCTTTGTGTCAGATCTAACGATGGGAACCACAGTCACTGCACTACAAAATTTAAATACACTAGGGATCATTGAATCCCAAGGTGGCAGGAAGCAAGTGGCTGCACATAACCATCAAAGGCAAGGTGGATGAAGGTACCATAATGGACAGCAGAGGCAAAGCAGCAATCAGAACAGCCTGATTCCTGTTGAGCTCTGGCACTGGCTTATTAACCAAGGTGTTTCAGGAAGTGTAATTGTTAGGAAACCTACTGCATTCCTGCTTAAGTTACAGAAACAGAAAATTTTGGTGTCAAATGAATGTAGAACTACTTTAAATTAAAAAACAGAGAACCACAGTTTTTCAATCTATTTACAGACTAGAGTCATTTAAAGACACAGAAACACTTGAATGAAGGGGAGGATGGGTCCCCTTGTGAAAAGACCCCACTCCATTACCAACAATTTATGCAGTGAATCGTTCTCCTATCATTCCTTAGGCAATCCTCTGGCCTTTTTTCAGGGTAAAAGTGCTTTGAAGAAAGGGAAATGATCAGATTTTTTGGGCTATGGGACACTGGATCTGTGCTGATATTGATTCCTGGAGACCCAAATCATCACTGTGGTTTTACAGTTAAAGTAGAACTCTATGAAGGTCAGGAAATGCATAATCTTTTAGCTTTGGTCAGACTCACAGTGAATCCAGTGTGTACCTAGACTCATCCTAAGGTCCTTTACCAATGCCAGAATGCATTATTGCCATAGACACACATAGCTGCCCACAGGACCCAACATTTGCTTCCTGACCTGTAGGGTGAGGGCTGCTGTAATGGGAAAAGTCAATTGGAAGCCAATTGAGCTGCCTCTACCTGGATATATGGTAAATCAAAAACAATATCACAATCCTGGGGAGATTGTAAAGATTAGTACCACAGATAAGGAGTTAAAAGACACAGAGTTCATCAATAGGAACACATCTGAATGCAACTCTCCAATTTAACCTGTGAGAAGACAAGTGGATCTTGGAGAATGGTGAGAGATATTCCTAAGCTTGACCACGGGGTAACTTGAATTGCTACTGCTGTACCAAATGTGGTTATTGCTTCAACAAATAAATATATCTCCTGATATGTGGTATGCAGCCATTGACTTTGCAAAGGCCTCTTTCTCCATTCCTGTCCATAAGACCCACCAGAGGCAATTTGCCTTCACCAGACAATAGCAGCTGCATACCTATACTCTCCTACCTCTGGGTATACCAACTCTCTATCTTTGTGTGTTAATGTTATTCAGAGAGACTTTGATTGCTTTTGGCTGCTGCAAAATACCACACTTGTCCATTACCTTGATGACATTATGCTGATTTCATCCAATGAGCAAGAAATAGCAAACATGCTGGACTTATTGGTGAGGCATATTTATACCAGATTATAGAAGAGAAATCTGACTAAAATTCAGGGAACTTCTTCCTCAGCAAAATTTCTTAGCTTCCAATGGTGTAAGACCTGTTGACATATTCCTTCCAAGATAAGGAACAATTTGCTAGGTTTGGCCCCTGATACAAACAGAAAGATGGGGGAGAGTGTTTAGTGGGTATCTCGGGTATTGGAGACAAAACAGTCCTTATGTGGAGCTGTTACTTTCCCCCATTTATTGAGTGACTTAAAAGGCTGCCTGTATTGAGTAGTGTCCACAACCAGAGAAAACTCTGCAGCAGGTCCAGACCAGCTTTTCTAGCACTTGGGACATATGACTGAAGATCTATGGGTGATTGAGGTGTCAGTGGTACACAATGGTGTTGTTTTGAGCCTAATACCAGGATCCCACAGGTGAATCACAGCATAGGTCTCTAGGATTTTGAAGCAAGGACCTGCATATTGCTCTCAGTAGGAGAACAGAAAACTACTCTCCTACTGAGAGACACCTCTTGACCTGTTACAGGGTTTGGTGGAATCTGAACGCTTGTCTGAAGATCATTGATTCACCAAGTGAACTGAAATACCTATCAGGAACTGGATGCTTTCTGACCCATCTGGCCATAAAGTGGGTTTTCCATAGCAATATTTCATCATCAAATGGAAGTGGTATATATGTGCCCAGTCTCAAGCCAGTCGTGAAGACACAAGTAAGTTACATGTGTAAGTGGCTCAATTGCCCATGGTGTCCAGTCCTCCATGCTGCCTTCCCCCTCCAACCTGCACTGATTGTCTTGTGGATAGTTCCTTATGATCAGCTGACAGAATAAGAGAAGTCTATGGCCTGACTCCAGATAGTTCTGCACAATATAGGCAGCCACCACCCAAAAATGAATGGTTGTGGTACTACAGCTTTCTACTGAGACATCCCTGAAGGACGGTGTTGAATGAACATCTTCCCAAGAGATGAACTTCAAGGGAAATGGCCAGACATGCGATTACACACTGGTTCATGGGCCATAGCCAGTTCCAAGACAGATCAGGAACTTGGAAGAAGCATTATCAGTAAATAGGTGGCAAAGTAATTTGAGACAGAGTTATGTAGATGGGCCTCTCTGAGTGGTCAAAAACTGTGAGGATATTTATATTGCATGTGAGTGCTCAACAACAGTGACCTCAGAAGTGGAAAGATTTTGTATGCAAATGGATAGTATAAACCATCCTGTGGACATCATTCAGTGTCTCTGCTGAACCACTCCTGTCATTGCCCAGTTCATCCATAAAAAAAGTGGTCATGATATCAGGGACGGAGATTATGTGTGTGTTCAGGGAAATGGACTTTTAGTCACCAAGACTGACATGGCTATGCCCACTGCTCAGTGCCCAATTTGCCAGCAGCAGAGACCAACACTGATCTGCCACTATGGCAACATTTCTCAAGGCGCTTGCACTGGATATGGGTTTTCCTATTCTGCATGCAGTGCTTCTTCAAGACCAAAATCTGTGGACTCACTAAATGCCTCATCCACCATCCAAGCCTTCCACACAGCATTCCCTCTGACCAAGTCACCCACCTTATGGTTGGAGAAGTGTGGCAGTGGTCATCTGCTTATGGAATACACTTGTCTTACATGTTTCCCATCATCCTAAAGCAAATGGATTAATAGAATGGTGAAATGGCCTTTTAAAGTTATAATTGCAATACCAACTATGTGATAAGACTTTACACAGCAGGGACAATGTTAATGTATGTCCTGAATCAGCGTCCAGCTACAGTGCTTTCTCCCACAGTCTGAATTAATGGGTACAGAAATCAAGGGGTGGAAGTGGAAATGTCCCACTCACCATCATCCCTAGCAAAAGGTTCGCTTCCTGTTTCCATGACATGATCTTCTACTGGCTTATAAGTCCTTGATCCAGAGGGATAAATGCTGCCAGCAGGAGATGCAATGACAATTCCATTAAATAGACAGTGGAGATAGCCCCCTTGGCATTTTGGACTACTCCTACCTTTCAGTCAACAGGTGACAAAGGGAGGAGAAGTGTTGGCTCTGGTGATTGACCTGAATTATCAAGATAAAATCAGTCTACTACTCCACAACAGAGGTATGTAAGAGTTTGCATAGAACACAGGAGACCCATTAGAGTGCTCAATGTTTAATTGAGTATTTAATTGCCTGGAGATTAAGGTCTGTGGAAAACTACAACAGGTTCAAATTTGGCAGGACTGTAAATTAACCAGACTCTTCAGGAATTCAGGTTTCAGTTGTTCCACCAAGAAAGAAGGAAAGAAGGAAGGAAGGAGGAAGGAAGAAAGGAAGAAAGGAAGAAAGGAAGAAAAGAAAGAAAGAAAGAAAGAAAGAAAGAAAGAAAGAAAGAAAAGAAAGAAAGAAAGAAAGAAAGAAAGAAAGAAAGAAAGAAAGAAAGAAAGAGAGAGAAAGAAAGAGAAAGAAGAATAGGATTAAGGAATCCTTCCTGAGTTACACAAGCAGGTTCAACAATGAAAGCAAAGGGAACACATAAAGCTTGATAGAACAAGGTAGACATCAACACCAGCCACTGCAGAAATGAGGACTTTAATTTTCCTAAGTAATTCCCCCTTTTGTTAAAAAAAAGAAAAAAAGTGTTTATTTTTGGTTGATTTAGAACATGACAGAGCATAAGTTATTGCGATCAAAGAATCCCAGTGTAAAAATCTTCTATCACATAAAATTTTAAAACAGTAGAAGATACTTGAGTATTAATTCTACTCAACAACTTTAGCAAAAGCAAGGCTTTTCTATCTCCAGTTATAATCCTTGAAATATTTGTTTTCATTTGGCTTGGTTATTATAATGGTTCAGCAAATTTTATGCCATAAGACACATTTAATATTTGCCTGAGGACAGATATTATGCCTAGTGTGTATGCATAATGTAGGGAGTCAATCCACATGTGTACATGTCTTTTCTACATGCCTTCCAGCTGTAGTCAAGATTAGTTTTATTTCAAAAACCATTCAATCATTTTCTACATTGGCAATGAAAAATAGAGACTGCCTAGGGTTTTATTTTGCTATATTAATGTTTTATGGAAATATTTAAAAAGGAATGGGACAGAATAGGAAAGAAAAGAATATGTATGGTTTACTTTCTAATCATTGATTAACTGAACTGAATTCCCTTTACTAACACTTACCCTAACCTGAATTAATTGAATTTAGAAAAGCTTCTTAAAATTCTTCTGATTTACAGAAATTAAAGATTGAACTAAGTAATACTGAAATCAAAGTGTAACATTTAACTTCAGCATGTGAAACAACATTTCCATGGGACAAAAGAGTAGATGCCCTAAATAAACCTAAACTCTGAGATTAGAAAACAATTAGTGCTTCATCAATGAATCTGACACCAAAATTGCAGCACAGGCAGGGTCAAATCATTCCAAGAAATGTCAATCCAATGAAAAACTGTCTAAACTCTGGAAACCAATAGCTCACATCAATGAGGCATACAATTAATCAAGAGAGACAACTTTGTAATTGTAAATTTTTTGGATTGCCATCCTGCCATCCAGACACTGGTGAAGCCTTCAAAACTGAAATCCACATTTTCATTTTGAGACTCTGATTCCTGACTGTGGAAGGAGTAAAACAATCCTTATGTGCTAACGTATTGTGCTTATTCTAGTCTTTCTAGAAGGTAAATGATGAATTGATGAATCACATTTTTTTCTGTTTTGCCAAACTTGGAAGTCACTCTTGGTTGAAAACGCCAGGAACTGGTCACAAATATTTAAGTTCCTGAGAGCAAACACTGCAATTATTTCATATAATTGACCATCTGTTTATACATATTCAGTTTTTTTAATACCAGCTTGTATATTACTCCTATACAAAATGCTAATAAAATGATACTAAGGTATCAATAAGAAAATACCAAGTCATGAGTTATAACTTTTAAAATAATACACAAGCAAAAAAAGTCTAGGTAAAAAGAAACTAAAGAAATGTGCATTTAACCTTCCCCCCCGAAAAACAAAGATATTTCTATTACCTAGCAAATGTGGTTATTACTATTACAGTTATTGTAGGGAGGTATTACATGATAATACACAAATAAAATTTAATGGACACTGAGTGTGTAGAGACATAATATGAGACAATAAAACACATTGAGAAGAATAGAAAAGTGTATGAGCAGAGTTTTTTATATTTTTGAACTTAACTGTAGATTATATACACAAGTTAATGATATCCAAAGTAGGCTATTTTAAGTTTTGAATATTTACTGAGGTCCCAAATGGAAAGAAAGTTTTGAGAAGTTAAAAAATTTTTTTAAAAGATCAAAGAAGAAATTTTAAAAATTAAATACAGAATACATGGAAAGCAAGTAACTAAATGTCGGGGTGAATAGCTTTTTAACTTGTAATAACTTTAAATATGAGCTCTTACATAAAAAGGCACAGAATGTTGCCAATGTACCTTAAAAAGAATGGTTCACATGTGTGATTTCCTTGTAAGTGTTACTTTAGGTGCAAAGAGAGAGAGAGAGATTGAAAGTAAAATGACACAGGTTCTTGGAAAAGTGACAGTGGACTACAGGTCACGATGTATCTGTCTCTTCAACTATTCAATATGCGCAGTGGCAAAATCACTATGATGCAATTAATTTGGAACTCTAGAGCCTATATGAAGGATTAAAGTTTTTAAAAGATGATTTGTAGAGTAAACCACAAATAAATTCAATCAATTTTATAGCATCAGTCAACAGGAGTTATTTATTCTTATCAACTACTGCAGTGGTGTACAGCCTTACAAATACTTCTGAAGCAGCGCTCAATAACTATGATTTAAAAAAAAAAAAAAAAGAGACCTTATCCTGCAAATCTCAGAAGGACTTGTCAACCAATTATTGTTTCTTTTAGGGAGGTCTAGACAGAGGTGAACAGTTATTGTTTCATTTTCCAAACCTTTCATAGACTTTCTCTCTTCCTACTGAAGTAACTTTCAGAAGATTTAAAAAACAGAGCCTTTCTTTCCTAATGTTTCTTTATTTCTGTTAAGAGGCCAGACAGTTATAGACAAAAGCATTCAAAATAAAACATATATAAGTGAAAATTTAGATTAAAATGTGTTGTTAACCAAGTGTGCTCCAAAATTGTGCAGCCAGAAGAAAATCCCCCAATAAAATCAGTAAGAATGACTTCCATGGCAGAAATAGCCTAGAAGAGAAATAAACATACCCCCAGCAAGCTACTGAGGGGAAAAACCTGACTTTCAAAGAAACAGCAATTAAAAATTTAAATGCATCTTTTAGACACCAACAGAATCACAGAACATAAAGTGAAGTAACAAGCTAGGGCTCGCCCTAAAAAAAAAAAAAAAAAGTCACCTTAAAAAAAAAAAAAAAAAAAAAAAAAAAAAAAAAAAAAGCTTTTCCGAGATGGCCCAAATATTAGGCTAAATAAAACACAATTTTCAAAATTAATGATTTTAGGAAGCTAACAGAATGAAGAAAAACACAGAAAGCCATGGTAAACAACAATGAAAATGTTAATAGAAAGTAACCTTACAATCAAATTAAAAAAACTTTCTGGAACAAATTCAGTGGTTCTCTATCTTTTGCTCTCTCTATATATATCTATATGTGTGTGTATATATATGTATTGTGTGTATGTGTATGTGTGTATCTTTAGACACTGTGTGCCTATATATTTGGAGCTGAATAGTTGAACAACTGCCATTAAATGTTACTGCAGATTTGTTACAGTGACTCACTCCTGCAATCTTGGCACTTTGGAGGCCAAGTCTGTTAGATCATAAGGTCAAGTGATAAAGACTATGCTGGCCAGCTTGGTGAAACCTGTCTTTACTAAAAATAATAATTAAAAAATTAGCAGGGTGTGGTAGCACAAGCCTGTAGTCCCAGCTACTCCAGAGGCTGAGGCAGGGTAATTGATTGAAATCAGAAGGCTGAGGTTGCAGGGATCCAAGATTGTTTCACTGAAATCCACCCTGGGGACAGACCAAAACACCGACAAAACAAACAAAACAATCAAACAAAAATTGTTACAGAGATTTAAAATTTAAATTTAAATTGTTAAGTCAAGAAGGGAAAAATAAACAAATAATTGTGAAAACAACCTAGAAACCAGCGGGACACCAACAAGCAGATCTGCTAAGGGAAACTAAATCAGTAGTGGTAAAGAAGGTCACACATATGAGGAAATAAATAAACAACCAAGAAGCTCAACAAACTACAAGCAACATCAACTCAAACACACTCAAACTTACTTTGATAACTAACCTGTCTAAAACAAACAAACAAAAAAGACAGAATCTTGAAAGCAGCGAGAGAAGTGATTGGTCATGTAAAAAGAACCCTCAGGAGTAATCAGCGGATTGCTTTTCAGAAAATTCAGAGGCCAGAATGTAGTAGACTACTATATTCCAAATGCTGTGAGAAAAAACATTTTGAACAGACATCTTATGTTTAAACTAAGTGCCCATCAAAAGTGAGAGAGATATTATTGAATTCCCACATCAAAGCTACAGTCTTTTACCATTAGATTCTCCTTTAAGAAATGCTTTATGGAGTATATTGGGATAAAATGAACAGACATGACACAACAGTGTGAATAAGTAAATTGAAAGGTAAAGATAGGTATATAAACAATAATAAAAGATACAAAAAGTACACTCCCACAATTTGTTTTCAACATAATTAAAGCACTATTATATTTTTGAAAACTCACTAACTTGTGTTTTTGGCTTATGGTGCCTAAAGATATAATTTTGTGAACTCAATAAGTGAAATAGAGTGGGTGGTGCTACAAAGGAGTAGTGTTTTTGTATGTTAGTGAGAGTAAACTAACATGAATTTAGAAGTGTTTGAACTTGAGAATGTTCAATGTAATCATTAGAAAAACTACAAAGGAAACAGCACCAAGAAGGCAGAAGCTTTCTGCACTACACCAGGAAGGTAAGAGTTGTGGATTCAGCTGCTCTTTCCTAAGACTACCTAGCCAGTGATCTTGATATGCTAAACAGAAGCCTGAGTCTTCTAATCATGCAATAATGTGGAGAGCCTAAGGACATAGCATGATTGCTTCTTCACACAGCTTCTACTACACCACAGGCCACAAAGCTGAAGAAGCTTATGCATATATCCAGGGGCTGCTGAAGCACAGGAAGCAGAAAGCAGTGACTATGTAGAGATTCAACTGAAAGAATATGACACAGCAACTGCTCCAGTCCTGGCTCTTTCTTCATGGCTTCCCAAAAGTTTCAGGTTCAAACTATTGTTGACAAAAGACAAGACAATATTGGGAAGACATAGTATTTCCTTCAGTGGAAAGGCTGTGACAAACAGGATGACACTTGGCAACTGGAACTGCACCTGGTAAATTGTAAGAAATATTATGACTTTAACAGACCAGAGACTGAAAAACAGAAACAAAGGAGACAGGACTGGGTGTGGTGTCTGATGCCTACATTTGTAGAACTTTGGGAAGTTGAGGCAGGCAGATTATGTAGTTATGTGTTCGAGATCAGCCTGACCAACATGGTGAAACCACATATCTGTTAAAAATACCAAACTTAGCTGGGTGTGGTGGCATACACCTGTGACCCTAGAACTTTTTCAAACAGTACTAGAAAAGGAACTTGCAGATCTACCTACACTTACTTTTCTAAGATACCAATGACTGGCAAACACCCCAAATCCAGTCACAGCCAGATATATGCTTCTGGCCACAATGTAAGGAGAAATGCAGCTTTACCTCTACCTGACCCAAATAATATGAAGCTAGCAAGTTAACCTCTAGAGACACTTGCACATCAGATCCCCTTTAACAGCAAGAACTCAGTTAGTGGCTTTCAGGAACTCGAGAAACTGGATCCTATTTTGTCAGATCACCAGGACAGGGCAGTGTGAAAAATGGCAGTAAAGAAACCTGTCAGAGATTTATTAGATCCCAGTACGAAATAGGCTGGAAAAAAAGGATAGGCCTCAGATACACCCACTAATGTCTCAGGTGTCTGGCTTGATTACCGCTTCCATGGTTACAGGCTCAGCTAACAAGGAAGGTATATTGGCATTCATAAATCCATTAACAGCTAATGGAATAAAATCATGCGCACATCTGTTTCAAGAGTGAGTGGTGGAAAAAAAAAAGATTATAGATGATTGGAAAAAAACAGCCCTTTATCAAAAGCCTTTTATCAAAAAGATGTATTTTACCCTATGGTTAGTAGAAAATGCCAGCAGATTCAGAGACATTGTGGTGAGGAAAGAGAATTCTGGTGTTGCCCAGAAATTACTATCAACTAGGTTGACAGAGAATGACTCACTATATACAGAAGTAATGAAAGAAATTGAGAATGCCCTGAATAGGGCGGCTGTGGATGACAGTAAATTTGTGCTCCCTGTTCAGTGCAGCTGGCAATGTCCTTTGTTGTGGTCTTGATTTTGCATGCATTTGAGAAATGACAGCAAGAGAAAAGCATTGAAATAGTGGAGACCACAAAGACCTTGTGGAAAGTTTCATCCAGTTTAAGAAACTTATTGTTGCATCAGGCAATAGCCCAACAATTTGACTAGGTGCATCCATACTACTTCTTTGTGATTTGCTTTGGGACTAACAGAAACACTTGGTTGGAAACCTCTTATATGACTTTTGGACAGAGTCCAGGTGGTTGTTCTATCATCACATTTCCCAAAATGTTGGGTGAATAGACGAATATATGAAATAAGACTGAAGAAAAACAAAACTAAAGGACTTACACATCTGAATATGAATACTTACATGAAGGCTACTGTAATAGAGTGTGACTTTGATTATTTGGTAGACAACTAGGTAAGTGGAACCGAACAGATAACCCCAAACACAGCCAAGTCAGGTAATTTTGTCAAAGATGCAAAGACTATTCTTTGTTTTTTTATTTTTTATTTTTTCAATTAAAAGCAATTTTTTTATGAAGGTGAATACATATCAGAAGAGTAAAATTAGTGGTAGCGAAAAAAGAATCAGATGACTAATAAGGGTTAAATATTCTCTCAAGTTTTAAATATCATCTTACAAATAACCAATAAATTCAACATTGGTTCAACTCCAAAGGAGAATAAATGTGTAATGTAGAATTTCAAGGGGCATAAATACAAAAAAAGATTTTCTTTTTTTAAAAAAAATATTATTATTATACTTTAAGTTCTATGGTACATGTGCATAACGTGCAGGTTTGTTACACATGTATACCCGTGCCATGTTGGTGTGCTGCACCCATCAACTCGTCCGCACTCATCAACTCAGTCTTTACATCAGGTATAACTCCCAATGCAATCCCTCCACCCTCCCTGCTGCCGGTAATAGGCCCCGGTGTGTGATGTTCCCCTTCCCGAGTCCAGTTGATCTCATTGCTCAGTTCCCACCTATGAGTGAGGACATGCGGTGTTTGGTTTTCTGTTCTTGTGATAGTTTGCTGAGAATGATGGTTTCCAGCTGCATCCATGTCCCTACAAAGGACACAAACTCATCCTTTCTTATGACTGCATAGTGTTCCATGGGTTATATGTGCCACATTTTCTTAATCCAGTCTTTGATTGATGGACATTTGGATTGACTCCAAGTCTTTGCTATTGTGAATAGTGCTGCAATGAACATATGTGTTCATGTGTCTTTATAGCAGCATGATTTATATTCCTTTGGGTATATACCTAGTAATAGGTTGGCTGGGTCATATGGTACTTCTAGTTCTAGATCCTTGAGGAATCACCATACTGTTGTCCATAATGCTTGAACTAGATTGCAATCCCACCAACAGTGTAAAAGTGTTCCTATTTCTTCACATCCTCTTCAGCACCTGCTGTTTCCTGACTTTTTAACGATTGCTATTCTAACTGGTATGACACGGTATCTCATTGTGGTTTTGATTTGCATTTCTCTGATGGTCAGTGATGATGAGCATTTTTTCATGTGTCTGTTGTCCGTATGCATGTCTTCTTTTGAGAAATGTCTGTTCATGGGGTTGCTTGTTTTCTTTCTTGTAAATTTGTTTGAGTTCTTTGTAAGTTCTGGATATTAGGCCTTTGTCAGATGAGTAGATTGCAATATTTTTTTCCCATTCCATAGGTTGCCTGTTGACTCTGGTGGTAGTTTCTTTTGCTGTGCAGAAGTTCTTTAGTTTAATTAGATCCCATTTGTCAATTTTGGCTTTTGTTGCCATTGCTTTTGGTGTTTTAGACATGAAGTTCTTGCCCATGCGTATGCCCTGAACATTGTTACCTAGGTTTTCTTCTAGGGTTTTTATGCTATTGGGTCCAACATTTAAGTCTCTAATCCATCTTGAATTAATTTGCATATAAGGAGTAAGGAAAGGATACAGTTTCGGCTTTCTACTTTTGACTAGTCAATTTTCCCAGCACCATTTATTAAGTAGGGAATCGTTTCCCCCATTTCTTGTTAAAATGATGTCTGTTCCACATGTGGCAACAGAACAGCTGAAAACTCTCTCTCTCTCTCTGTATGTATATATGTGTATACATACATATATATAATACTTCATAGTTTTACAAACAATAATAAGTCAAAAATATCCATATCTTAAAGTTTCTAATGCAAAATTGGAAGAGAACATCTTGATGGCCTTGAGTTTGGTAATGAGTTATTATCAAGTCCATGAAAGAAAATAAAATGATAGTGTGAATTTTATTGAAAGTTGAAATCTGTACTCTTTAAAACTTCATCTTAAGGTGGGGCATGGTGGTTCAAGCCTGTAATATCAGCACTTTTGGAGGCCAAAACGGCTGTATCACTTGAGGTCAGGATTCCCAGATCAGCGTGTTCAACATAGTGAAACGCTGTCTTTACTGATAATAATAACATAAAAAATAAAATAAAATAAAATAAAATAAAATAAAATAAAATAAAATAAAATAAATAAAACAAAATTAAATTAAATTAAATTAAATTAAATTAAATTAAATTAAATTAAATTAAATTAACTGGGTGTGGTGGTGATAGCCTGTAATCCCAAGTCCTGTTAAGAGAATAAACAAACAAGTCAGAGATAGAAAAATAAAAAAAATAAAAGACAGGAAACTTATCTGAAATATGACTTGTAAGCACAATATACACAGGAACCCTGAAACTGAAAGAGATAAGCAACCCAATTGGAAGATAAAAACCTGAATAGATACCTCGCCAAGGAATACATAGAGATGAAAAACAGGTGCACCAAACACTGCTTGCTGAAACCTTGCTTCTTCTGCTGAAGCTGAGACACAAAGCTGTCCCATGGAGAGCAGCAGTGGCTGCCAGAGTGGCATTTCTCAGCTTTTCTTAATGTTCTAGATGCTGCCGTGTGTCTTTAGGTTGAAAGCTTTACTTTTATTTTAAGCAGCTTGAGTCACTGACAAATATTAGGAGAATTGGTTTTCAACCTAAACTTATCTTCAGACAGAGATAATAGAATTGGCTCCAATTACTTTTTGGTACGTTCTTTTAAAAGGTTTGGTACATGACATTGCTGTTTTGCTTTCCTGAAGACACAAAACGCAGTCAAATTATCAAGTAAAAACCAAGAGGGAGTCATGATAAATTTACAGATACTATTTAGTTTGTTATTTTACCTGGCTTTTTAAAAATATATATATATTAAGTTCTAGGATACGTTTGTAAAACGTGCAGATTTGTTACATAGGTATACGTGTGTCATGGTGGTTTGGTACACTCATCAACCCATCACCTAAGTTTTCAACGCTGCCTGCATGAGGTATTTTCCCAATTATCTCTCAGCCCTTGCCCCTCACTCTCTGACAGTCTCCAGTGTGTGATGTTCCCCTCCCTGTGTCGATGTGTTCTCATAGTTCAATTCCAACTTATTAGTGAGAACAGGTGGTATTTGATTTTCTGTTCCTTTGTTGCTTTGCTGAAAATGATGTTCTCCAGCTTCATCTATGTACCTGTAAGGGATATGAAGTCCTTTTTTATGGCTGCATAGCATTCCATGCTCTATACAGACCACATTTTCTTTATCCATTCTATCATTGATGGACATCTGGGTTTGTTCCAACTCCGTGCTAGTGTGAATAGTGTTGCAATGAACACACACATGCATGTGTCTTTATAGAATGATTTATAACTCTATGGGTGTGCACCCAGTAATGGGATTGCTGGGTCAAATAGTATTTCTGCTTCTAGGTCCTTGAAGAAGTGCTGCACTCTCTTCCACAAAAATTGACCTAAGTTACACTCTCACTAACGGTGTATAGCATCCCTGTTTCTCCACGTCCTCACCAGCATCTGTCGTTTCCTAGCTTTTTAGTAATCGCCATTCTGACTAGTGTAAGATGATATCTCATTGTGGTTTTGACGTGCATTACTCTAGTGACAAGTGATGCCACTTTTTTTCATATATTTGTTGGTTGCAAAAGTATTTTATTTTGAGAAGTGTCTGTGTTTATCCTTTGCACTCTTTTTGATGGGGTTTGTTTGTTATTGCCTTGTAAACCTGTTTAAGTGCATTGTAGATTTTGGACATTAGACCTTTGTCAGATGAATAGATTGACAAAATTTTCTCCCATTCTGTAGGTTGCCTGTTAACTATGATGACAGTTCATTTTGCTCTGCAGAAACTCTTTAGACCCTATTTGTTAATTTTGTCTTTTGTTGCATTTAATTTTGGTGTTTTAGTCATGAGGTTATTCTCCATGTCCATGCCCTGAAAGGTATCGTCTTGGATTTCTTCTCTGTTTTTTATGGTTTGGGTATTATGTTTAATTCTTTAATTTATCTTAATTTTTTTTTATAAGGTGCGAGAAAGAGGTCCAGTTTCAGGTTTCTGTATATGACTAGCCAGTTTTCCCAGTACCATTTATTAAATAGGTAATCCTTACCAGATGGCTTTTTTTTTCATGGTTGTCAAAGATCAGATGGCTGTAGATGTGTGGCATTGTTTCTGAGATGTCTATCCTGTTCCTTTGATCTATACATCTGCTTTGGTGCTATTATCATGTGGTTTTGGTTACTGTACCCAATTCCTTTAACTTTTTTCTTTTTGCTTAGGATTGTCTTGGCTACATAAGCTCTTTCTTAATTCCATATAAAATTTAAGGTAGCTTTTATTTTTTTTAGTCCTGAGAAGAAGGTCAATGGTAACTTACTGAGAATATCATTGACTTTTTAAATTAATTTGGCAGTATGACAATTTTCACAATATTAATCATTTTTATATGTGAGCACGGAAGTTTTTCCATTTATTTATGTCCTCTCTTATTTCCTTGAGCAGCGGTTTGTAGTTCCCCTTGAATAAGTCTTTTACATACCTTGGAAGTTGTATTCCTAGTTATTTTATTTTCTTGGTAGAAATTGTGAATTGAATTCACTCATGATTTGGCTCTCTTATTGGTGTATAGGAATGCTTGTGATCTTAGCACATTTGTTTTGAAGTCTGAGATGACTGGAGTTGCTTATCATCTTAAGGAGTTTTTGACTCCTTGACGATGGGGTGTTCAAACTATGTATAGTAGTTTTCTACATGATTCTACATGATCATAATCATGTCATCTGTAAACTGGGGTCTTTGATTTCATCTCTTGCTCTTTGGATATCCTTTATTTCTTTCCTTTCCTCATTTCCCAGGCCATAAATACCAATACTATGTTGAAAAGTAGTGGTGAGAGAGGTCATACTTGCCTTGTGCCGGATTTCAAAGGAATGCTTCCAGCTTTAAAACATTCAATATGACAATGCTTATGAATTTGCATAAATTGCTCATATTATTTTGTGGTATGTGCCATTAATGTGTAGTTTATTTAGTGATTTTACCATAAATAGATGTTGAATTTTATCGAAGGGGTTTTCTGCATCTATAGTGATCACCATTTGTTTCTTTGTCATGAGTTCTGTTCATGTGATGAACTACATTTACTGATTTACATATGTTAACCCATTTTGGCATCCCAAGATTGGAGCCGACTTCTTCATGTTGGATAAGATTTTGATGTGCAGTTGGATTCAATTTGTCAGTATCTTATTGTGGATGTTCACATCGATGTTGATCAGGGGTATTGGACTGAAATTTTCTCTTTTTGTGTCTCTGACAGGTTTTGGTATCATGAGGATGCTGGCCTCAAAATGAGTTAGAGAGGACTCTCTCATTTTCTAGTTTTTGGAGTGTTTTCAGAAAGAATTATACCAGCTACTCTTTATATATCTGGTTGAATTCAACTGTGAATCTGTCTGATCCTAAGCTTTTTTTTTTTTTTTTTTGGTTGGTAGTCCATTAATTCTGTGGCATAATTCTGCCACAGTTTCAGAATTTCTTGGTGATCTATTCAGGGATTCAACTTTTCTTGGATTATCCTTGGAAAGGCGCACATGTCTCATAATTTACTAATGACTTCAGGGTTTTCTGTTATATTTGCATACAGGTGTTTACAGCATTATCTGATGGTAGTTTGTATTTCTGTGTGATCATTGGTGACAACCCCGTAATTTTTTTATGAAGTCCATTTGATTCTTCTGTCTTTTATTCTTTATTATTCTGGCTTGCAGTCCATCTCTGTTGTCAATCTTTTGAAAATAATCTCCTCCTGGATTCAGTGATTTTTTGAAGGGTGTGTGTGTGTGTGTGTGTGTGTGTGTGTGTATTACACTCAGTTATGCTCTCATCACAGTTATTTTTGGTCTTTTGATAGCTTTTGAACTTGTTGGTTTCAAGAGATTCTCCCTCCCAAAAAAAAGCTTAGGATCAGACAGATTCACAGTTGAATTCTACCAGATATATAAAGAGTAGCTGGTATAATTCTTTCTGAAAACACTCCAAAAGAGTTCAGCCTCCCAAGTGGCTGAAATTACAGGTGTGCACCACTATGCTGTGCTATTTTCTATATTTAAAGTAGAGACAATGTTTTATCATGTTTGCTGGCCAGGCTTGTCTTGAACTGTTAACCTCTTAATTTCTGGTAATCTATCTGCCTCAGCCTCCCAAAGTGCCTGAATTTTCATTGGGATATTAGATTGTTTACTTTAGACCTTTCTCATTTTCTTATGTGGGCATCTCACATTATGAATTTCCTGCTTAACACTGTTTTAACTCTATCCCAGAAACTCTGTTATGCTGTGTCTTTTTTCCCAGTGATTTCAAAGAACTTGTTTCCTTCATTCCTAATTTTGTTATTTATCTAGCAGTCATTCTGAATCAGGTTGATTAGTTTACATGTGACTGTGTAGTTTTCATTGAGTTTCACAATCCTGAATTCTAATTTGATTGCACTGTGGTCTGAGAGGTGATTTTATGATTTCTGTTGTTTTGTATTTGCTGAGGAGTGTTATACTTTAATTTTGTGATTGATTTTAGAATAAGTGCTTTGTGGTGCTGAGAGAAATGTGCATTTTGTTGATTTGGGGTGGAGAGTTACGTAGATGTCTATTAGGTCCACTGGGTCAAGAGCTGAATTCATGTCCTGAGTATCCTTCTTAATTATAGGTCTCAGTGATCCAGTGTTGACCATGGAGTGTTAAAGTCTTTCACTAACATTCTGGAGGAATCTAAGTTATTGTCAGTCCGCAAGAACTTGCTTTATGAATCTGTGTGCTCCTGTATTTTGTGCATATATATCTAGGAAGTTAGCTCTTCTTTCTGCATTGTTCTCTTCACCATTATACAAAGCTCTTCTTTGTCTTTCTTGATTTTGTTGGTTTAAATTCTGTCTTTAAAGTCTCTATACAGAGACTAGGATTGCAAGTCTTTTTTTTTTCTTTCCCCTTGCTTTGTGTTTCATAAATATTCTTCCATCATTTTATTTTGAGCCTCTATCTGTGCATTTGCATGTCAGATGGGTCTCCTGAAAAAGCACACTGATGGGTCTTGACTGTATCCAATTTTCCATTCAGTGTCTTTTAATTGGAAAGTTTAGTTCATTTATCTTTAAGGTTAACGTTATTATGTATCAATTTGATCTTGGCATGATGATGTTAGCTGTTTATTTTGCATATTCTTGATATAGTTTCCTCATAGTGTTTTTGGTCTTTATTTTTATGTTTTTGCAGTAGTTGTCAGCAGATGTCCCTTTACATACTTAATGTTTCTTTTAGGAGTTTTTGTAAGCCACACATGGTGGTGACAACACTTTTCTACATGTGTTTGTCTGTAAATTATTTTATTTTCCCTTTGGTTATAAAGCTTAGTTGGGATGGATACAAAATTCTGGTTCGGAAATTCCTTACTTTATGATCGGTGAATATTGCTCCCTCTTTCTTGTGGCGTGTAGTATTTCTGCAGAGATATCTGCTGTTAGTTGGATGGGCTTCCCTTTGTAAGTATCCTGATCTTTCTCTCAGACTGTCCTTAACATTTTTTCCTTTTTTTTTTTTTTTTTTTTTTTCTGTTTTGGACACTCTCACAATTATGTGTCTTGGGTTCTACTTTTTATGAAGTATCTGAGTGGTTTTCTCTGTATTTCCTGAATTTGTATGTTGACCTGTCTTAGTATGTTGGGGAAGTTTTCCTGTGTAATATTCTGAAGTGTGCTTTTCAACTTGGATCAATTCTCCTCATCACTTTTGGGTATACAAATCAATCACAGGTTCGTACATCTCGCATAGTCCCATATTTCTGGAAAGTTTTGTTTGTTCCTTTTCATTCTTTTGTATCTAATCTTGTCCTCATATTTTATTTCATTAAGTTGATCTTCAATCAGTCATATTCTTCTTTTGGCTTGATCAATTCATCTACTGATCCTTGGGTATGCTGCACAAAATCCTTGCCCTGTGTTTTTTAGCCCCATCAGAACATTTATACTCTTCTCTAAACTAATTATAATATTAATAATAACTATTATTTCTGAGATGGAATCTCACTCTATCACCAGTCTGAAGTGTAGTGGTGTGATCTCAGCTCACTTAAACCTAAGCCAACCGGGTTCAAGTGATTCTCCTGAATTAGCCACCAGAGTAGCCTCTCTTCACTGAGAGTTGTACACTTATTGGGATTACATGTCTGCAGATGGATTTGTCTTCTCTCAATTTTAAGCTGAGGACACATCTCAACAACGTTCCTGCATGTAGGAGCTACCTACTCTGAATCTCTCCTCCACTGAGGGCTTCAGAGATGATGTAACAACCAGCCGACCAACAGCACTTGATCACACTAGCTCTTCTCTTAACTGAGTATTGCTGTTGCAGGTATGTCCTGTTTATGAAATGGAGTCACCCACTTTCTGTCTCCTGAGAGCTGTAATTTCACTCCATAAGGCTTCTATTTGCCTTAATTACTCCCCAAACTTTATCCTTCCTGGACATGGGACAAGAATTCACAACCCACTGAAGGGAAAAACTACAAGATGAGTAACAAAAAGGGTGTGAAACACACAAACACACATTTTCCACATTTTTGGTTACTGGGATTTAAAAAATAAAAAGGATAGAGAGGTTCAATTCTTAATGGAGCCCAAAGTTAAGCCTTTTCAAAGAAACAGCTTGTGACATCATTTTGGGAGCTTTGCAATTTCTGGCATTTTTAAGCCTCTGGGTACAACTGTATTCCTGAGTGGGGTGGAAAGAAAACCTTTTTACTATGCCTGATTCAGCCAAAGTCTTGAAGGGAGATGGCAACTGTGCTGTCACCTGGGTTTTCTCACCTTATCATAGCCAATGTACCCAGCTGTGTGAAGTGGGCTGGACTCAACAGTCTCTCACCCAGGTACCTCTCTCTCCTCTGGTCCTGTCCCACCCATAGCAAAAATGGAATCTGAGCACGTAGTTTGAATTAATTTCAACCTGTCAAATTGAGTGTTTGAAATTAGCCCAGCAGGCCCAAGAGAAATTGTGGCAAAGGTTGCCACCGTCCACTGAGATTTTTGGCTAGGGAAGTCATAATCTGTAGACACTGCGACAAAAGTCACATTGACCACTATGGACCAGTAGATTATTCAATCATGCCCATGCAATGGAATCTGCATAACAACCCAAAAGGATAGGCTTCAGAGAGCTCCTGGATAGCTGAATTTATCCTAGAAAATTGTGTGCATATAAAACCAGACATCCTCCCGGCGCGGTGGCTCAAGCCTGTAATCCCAGCACTTAGGGAGGTGGAGATGGGCGGGTCACCAGTTCAGGAGATCGAGACCATCCTGGCTAACATGGTGAACCCCCGTCCTCTACTAAAAAATACAAAAAAACTAGCCAGGGGAGGTGGCGGGCACCTGTAGTCCCAGCTACTGGGGAGGCTGAGGCAGGAGAATGGCTTAAACGCGGGAGGTGGAGCTTGCAGTGAGCTGAGATTCGGCCACTGCACTCCAGCCCCTGCAACACAGCAAGACTCTGTCTCAAAAAACAACAACAACAACAAAAAAAAACAAAACAAAAACAAACAAACAAACAAAAAAACCTACAACAACAGAAAACCAAACATCAATAATTTTAAACATCCCAGAATAGGTAGATTGTTTTTCCTCTGTTTTGAAAGAAGTTTCTGCATTTAATCTGAGCATCCAGAATTTTAGCTTATTGAATAGAATATAATCTAAGTTAATCTAAAAAGCACACTTTATGTCAATTAAATGCAGATGTTCTACCTAAATGATTCCATCATTCACTAATCCTGCCCAAGGTTTAAAGAGGTAGTCATTTATTCATGCTAACGGGGTAACACCTACAGATTTATGCAAAAAAATATAAAATCGATTGATATCTCCACAAAATTCTAATTATATGTTCAGTTCAGAATTTTGGTCTCTGAGGTATTTGTGACTTGGTAAATTGAAATCACCGTCTCAGGTGTTTTCCTGTGTCTATGGGAGGGCAGCGGAGACTGCCTCATACCCCATTGAACTCTGCATTCTAGGATACCTTAAATAAATTAAACAAATAAATAAACATTATTACAGAGTTTTCAGTCATCCAAATCTGATAAAAGCAATTCTGGTCTTTTATATAGCAGTAGCCCTAGACAAAAAATCAGAGGCCTGCCAGGCGCAGTGCCTTCTGCCTGTAATCCCAGCACTTTTGGAGGCGAAGGCGGGTGTGATCACGAGGGCCAAAAGATCGATATCATTTAACACTGTGAAATGTTGTCTCTGGTAAAAAACAGAAAAAAAAAAAAAAAAATTAGCCAGGCGTGGTGGCAAGCTCCCGTTGTTCAGGTATTTGGGAGGCTACACAGGAGAATCCGTGAACGTGGGAGGCGGAGGTTTCAGTGCACCCAGACTGCCTCACTCCACTCCAGCCTGGGTGACAGACTGAGACTCTGTGCAAGAACAGTATAATGCTCACCTCTCTGCTTTTATATTTAGGCTTATAGGTGCATAAAATTGTAACATTGTCACAAAGAAGCTGTTTCATCATTTATTTTATAGTTACAGTGCTTGAAATGAATTGATAATATTAAATAAGTACCTTGGATATTTTCATTCTGGTTTCAAGCCTTATCTATGGGTGAAATTTTGGGGGGCTATGAAGATGGATTAGGGCATCTTACAGTTAATGATGTATTCTCCTCAGCTCAGTTATGGGGTCCTGAGCAGACTGACTATTAAAACTCAACAATTTTTCTTTGTATATTTGACCACGGATTCTATCCCTTGCGCTGAACCCTAGAACCTTTTCAGTACTTCATGCTCTCTCGTTGGACTGCTCCAACATGATCTTAATGTTAGAGTGAAGAGAGACCTTACATTTCTCCAGCACAACTGGATTATGAGAGGAAAGTGCTTTAATTTGTATCACAATCGCTTGAGTGCAAGTTTCAGTCCAAGACACGTGGGAGACCAGGCCTTTGCTGACAGCTTTCTCCTACCAATCAACATTTCTTTGGCTGATGTTTCACCCATCAGATATCTGTTTAAAAGTTAAAAGTTTTTTTTTTTTTTTTTTTTTTTTTTTGCTGTAAGAAATCCACTGATTACTGATGAGGGTTGGTTTTACACCACCAGTAACTTCTCTTGCTGCTTTCAAGATTCTGTTTGTTTTGCTTTTGACAGGTTACTTGTCAAGTAAGTTTGAGTGTGTTTGAGTTTATGTTGCTTGGAGGTTGTTGAGCATCTTGTGTGTTTATTTGTTTCCTCAGATGTGTGACCTTCTTCTGAAAGAGATCAAATGAAATAATGAAATCCACAGGCAGACAGCCCGGGCAGCGCCTTGAGCCTAGCTAAAAGTTGACCCTAAAGGCAGACAGCCCAGGCGGTGCCTTGAGCCTAGTTAACAAGTTGACCCCGGACCTAACCGAAAATGTTATCTATAGATTTCAGATGTTGTATAGACAAGCATTGTGAAAGTCCCTGTCTTGTTCTTTTTCTGTTCTAATTACTAGTGCTTGCCATATATCTCTCAACTTCCTGAGCCCAGTATAAACATATCCCTCCATATATCTCTCAACTTACTGGGCTCATCCACCACATGTCGCCCCACCATATATCTCTCAATTCAAAGACTACCATATATCTCAACTTTAGAAAGACACCACCTGGAAAGTCCCCGATAAGAGCACAGTCGTTTGTGAGAGTGCGGGAACCAATAAAAAAAAACTGCTAAATGTGTAGACTTAAAATGTTAACCAATTGTAATGCTGTAACCTAGAGAATTCCCTCGTTCCTCTGCAACTTTACAAGTCCTGTTTACATTAGGCTATAAAAGGCAAGCGCACGCATTGTTCAGGGCCCTCTTGTATGTTGTAAAACGGAGGGACCAAGTTCGAACTTGCATTAAAGATCCTTGCCGCTTGGCTTTGACTCTGGTCTCTGGTGGTCTTCTTCGGGGAATAAAAGGTCTGGGCATTACATCTGGGGGCTCGTCTGGGATTCCCCCAAGCCCACCAGACCCTTGGTCAACGGATCTACTAGAATCAATCTGCTAATAGGTGAGCCGGCTCGTCTATGTTTGTCTGTCTGTGTCCTGTCTGAATTCGTGGCTCTCTAAGTCCACCTGAGGCTGTTAGCCTGTCTGAATTCGCGGCTCTCTAAGTCCGCTCTGAATCAATCTGTGACTCACGAGGG